>NC_135268.1:35288891-35590020 GCF_051311805.1 Agelaius phoeniceus | reverse complement strand
ACAGGAGCATTTATCACATTAGACCACAAGAAGGAAGATGCCCCATCCCTGGAAGCGTTCAAGGCCAGGTTGTATGTGGCTTTAAGCAACCTGGAGCAGTGGAAGGTGTCCCTGTCCATGGCAGGGGGGTTGGAACTAGATAATCTTTAAGGCCCTTTTCAACCCAAGCCCTTTACAGTCAGGATAAATACAAGACAACAATTAGTCCTGCATGAAATGCAGTGCTGCACGTTTCTATATTTTAATGTGTATGTTTACATTCATCTGCCCTATTGAGAAAAGAAACAATCAATTGAACATGTGACAGGACCAAAGCATAGGTATAAAGAAATAGTAATACCAAACAAAGCCATCCAAGGATGGAAAAAAAAACCTCAAATATTTCTGTTAAGTCCCTTTAAGCCAATATATAAGTTCCTGTTCCCTGTATGTTCTATACAGTGAGAAAGGAGGAAGGAAAAGGTAACCAAAAAAAGCAGATGGGTGGATAGAATGGAAATAATAAGCAGAGAGAGAGAGAGGGGACTGTTCTAGGGGAGAAAATACTTGAAGAATTAATTGGGAGACAGAAAATGAAAACCTGAAAAACAAGGTTGAGCAGCTATTGGGAATGTGGACTGATATTTGACATGGATTCTTGAGGGTCATGTGGGATTACTGATGGTTGCCTTCTGCTCCGGCAGCTCTTCACACACAGACACCACAAATACTGAAGAAAACCACCTGGAGTGTCCCACTAATCTTTCATTGACTGAAAACAACATCAAGAATTTCACTAAGAAGCATTTAATTATGATTACACAACAAAACTAGTTGCAAAGGGGATGAATTTAATCTAAATTTAAAGGTCAAATTTTCAAGGTATTAGAATTGCAATATTAACTTTTTCTGTTGGCATTCAAAATTGCAACACAATTTCCCTGTTTGAATATTTATGATAGCAGCAGTACAAAAGAATCACTTAGATTTTCTGCTATGAGCTCAGGAGAGCAGGTGTCCATTAAATCACCTAAATATACAAAAAGCTAAAGTACAGTACAGTATATGTTAGATCAAATACTATCACAGGTTTATCCACACCTGGGCTAAATCCAGAGAGGCACAGCAAAGTCTGAGATGGAGGTGAACCTGATATATACATGCAACAGAGCTTCCTTATGTCCCAGAAACATTACTAAGCTATTACCCAGGCTTTTGCTCATCGGACAAAAAAAGAGGAAATGAAAAGGGAACATCTGCAGTGTCTAAAGTATTCTAAAGGGAATATACGGGAAGGATGTTTCAAAGCTATTTGAGCGAGGGTCAAACCGGGATAGGAGATGCAAAACCTAACAAAGGTCAAACTACATACTAACAGAGTTTACATTCTGAAATGATTATTAAGCTCTGTGACAAATAAATACACTTTTCTGAAAATTATTAAACGAATGAGAACAAGCATGACACTAATTCAGTGGTCCTTTACTGATCCAAATTGGTCCTGTGTTTTACCCCTTGTCAGAATATTTGCTCACTGTAAAAGAGTTAAGGTAAAGCTATTACTTTGAAAGAGCTCCTAATACCTACCTGACAACACTTTTTATTGAATGTGGGGGTAACCTCTTTAGGCAGGTATTATATTGCCATCTAGTGTATGCCGTATATACTGTAATTCTGTTTCTCGGGGTCTACACCATCTAAAGAACCTGAATTTTCCCCTTAGTTGGCTTCCCTCAATGCATTTTTTTCTTGAAGCAGAACAGATTTCCTCCAGGCTACTCAATCCCAAGAAACCTGCGACTGGTGCCAATGAGAGATTCAGCACCATTAAAAAAGCACTATTCCAGAAGCAGCCACTTGCTGAAACTCAGTGTCTTGGGCAGGTACATCTGCTGAAAGTTTTAGGATTTCGAACTGTTCTCATGCAGCTACAGGTGATTTGGATTCAATGGTCCTCCCCTGAAGGGGATGTGAACTCTCATCCCTGACAGCAACACAACTACCCCGCTCTGGAGCTATACTGGGTGGAGGAGAGAAGAGCAATCCCAGTCTTTCTGCTGCCACTTTCAGTAACTAATTAAACTGTTATCGAGACAAGGAGAGCAGCTAAGCTGCGCTGTCAAGTCCTGGGATGGCAGGGAGGCAGAGTCCACTTTGTGCAGGCCAAGGGCTGCTCCACACCACAGCTGCAGGGTGTTCCTGCCATGCAGCCCAAGCCATGAGCCACTGTCCCAGGCAGGCACATGGCAGATTCCCAATCCTGTTCTAAGAGTGAAAGTTTGGGACACTGGGCTCACCACTCTGTGTGAGCTGTTAACAGCTACATCTCCCCACTTTGAGCACTATCCTTCTGCATTACTTGGTAATGGTTGCTGAATTCCCCAGCTGTGACCACTGCTGGAGGCACAGCACACCCAAATTAAGAACAGAGGACGTTTAGGTGCTTGTGTAAGTGGAGCTTGGCCATCTCGAAGTCTTGCAACAGCTGAGTGCTGAACAGTGCCCCACCACTTTGAACACTCCAGCCTCACTCCAGTTTAAGAATCTGAGCTTTTACACCCAGACCTAGACCTCTGAAGCACATTTCCCCAGTGTTTATGGTAAGATTTCTCTTTTCTGGAAGAGTTCTTTCTAGACACAAACTGACCCAGGTCCACAACGCAAAGGTTAACTTAAAAGACAGAGAAAGCCTACAAAGGAGCACATTGCTCTGGCACAGTGCATGAGAGGCCCTGGCCACCAGGTTCTCCAGGAGGCCACTCTGTCACTGAGCACTCTCACCTTCCACTCATTCCTCCCTTGGCTACCATATGCTGCATTGAATGCTGAGTGCAAAAGAAAAAAATAAATGCTTTCACACTTACCCCATCTGCCAGTGCACATGAGAGAGAAACAGGCTCTTCACTGGAAAGAAAGAACAGGGGAAAAGTCCTTACTATTACCAGAAAAGGAAGTGTCCTCTGCTTTCAAAATCCAGCTTCCATATTATAGAACTGAGGAAGCTCCTTTAAGCGCTAATACCAGTTACAAATACCAAATTGTACAAGAACTGGCTGCAGCTGTTTTTTTTTTTCTGTGACTTGCCATTTTAACAACATAGCAAGGGCCTCATTTTATACATAAATAAAGATCTTTTAATGCATAATAATTTATCCATTAATAAATTAGATTTTGGCTTCTTTTTTGCTAGCTGTTTGGGCTTAAATTACTGTTTCTCCTTGTTAACACATTTGCTTGCTTTACTGGTCTTATCATGATACTTTGTACCATGTGTAGCAACAAAAAATGCATTTAATAGACTGCAGCCTGTTATTTGGCCACTGTGCTACCCACTTATATTTGTTATTACTATAATTAATATTCAAAATATTTCCTTTCTCAAATTCAGTTTTTGTTTGCTATTGAGCCATGGATATTACTTACACTGTACTTCAGGATGTGAACACACATGGAGCCCATAAGCAGCTGGCCTAAGGGGTGAAGGTTGGCAAGCACCCTAATTAATTTCAGTCTAAAAGAGTCAAGTTAGCAAAATCCCACTGTTTAAGCTAACCAATGCCCTTTAAAATGAAACACTACACTGGCTCTGTCAGCAGATTGGTCCCTTCCAGCAGGGAGGGAGGTGAAGGACAATTAGGGCTGATAATGTCTCTTGTTAGTGCAGCTGTTGGGCATTAGGCCATGAGAAAAGGTAGCAAGTGTAAATAGACTTCCAGGGTGATAATAATTCCTTCTTTTTTCCTAAATATGTTGAACACTAATTCAGCAAGATACTGATACAGTACAATCACTAACTGTGTGAATATTTCCATTCTCTTCAATAGAACAGCAACTCAGCTAAGTCTTTAATATTAAAATTTGTAATAATCTATAGATACAGAAGTAGTGAAAGATTCTAGTACACCTCTTCCATCCCCTCCTGTGGACCGTTTTCCTCATTCTGCCACCATCCTTAAACTTATTTCAGCCCTAAATTCACAACTTGTCAGAGGCAGGCACAGCACCACCCAAGTTAGTTCAGACATTTCCTTAGCTTTTTGGCTTGTAGTTAGTAAAAGCTGCCATTGCTGCCACTGGAGATTAATTCCCCACTCATTTACCAGAAATAAAAGCACTTACAAATTATTACCTTAATTATCATTTACCTGATCACCAGCTTACTACCTAATGAATTAATAAAATAAACAGGGATTTTTTTTCAGAGAGCAAGATGTAAAAAGAAGGTAATTCTATTTATACCAAGTTGTAATATCTGCCTTATTTTCAAAAAGAGAAATATATTTTTGTTAACTGAAGGAAAAAAATTATAAATGGAAGAGATTATATATAAGTGGATGCTTGATAATTTTCTAATAACTTTTAATGGGTTGGGTGGGGCTTTTTATCTGAAGTGGAAATAGTGTGATGCTTAAAATTCAGAGGAGAAAGAACACCTCTTGATAGAAGACACAGAGAATAACACAGAGAATTCAATGGCATACAATTGATGAGCCTCTTTTTTTTTTTGCTAGCTCTAGCAAGGCTACTCAGCCTTTAAGTTAGCAGCCAGCCTCTCATTTACACTCTGCTGGCGCAGGAAAAATGCTATTCCAAGCAAGTAGAGGAGAGTCAAAACATTTCTAAAGACAATGTTCTACTTATTCCTAAGAACAGAGGATGAAGCTTGTACTAAGAGCCCTTCTGTATGTCAGTTTGATGTCAAACATCAGTAGGCTGAAGTCAACCAACAGGTTTATCAAGCTGTTCACACTACAACTTTACAGGAAACTGTTTGCTGATCCTATGGCCACACACAAATTTTCACAGTAAAAGTATTCAGAAAAACATTATTTCTATCCATTTACAGTTCTGTTTTCCAAAGGCCATAACCTGCCACTGAGCATTCACCACAGTGAATGGCAAACTCTACCACTGAATTTAGTTGTGGGGGGTATATGTTCTCACCTGGAAGACAATTTTACATCCTTGTCCTAAAAATAACATTTTTCTTTTAAATTTCTGCAGTGTTTTTCATGGCTACTATAAAACTTATTTATTGATAAATAAAGCAGTAAAATATTTGATGCAAAATTTTAACATAGAGGAGAAAAATTAATGGAATTTCCTATGGCAGTTGTGAGGGTTTTACTTACAGAAGAGGCAGCCATCTCAAATTTAATAACCAGATGTGTCCAGAACTCAGTGTTTCCAAATGTTTCAGGTATGTGAGGTTTCAGAACATGACACATTGTTCCAAAAATGCACAGAGGAGAGGAAATGGGTAATTGGGAGGGAAATGTGCAGTGGTAGCATGTGCCAATCTGTCCTTGCTCAACATGGGAAAGCTGGAAAGAGAATCTTTGTGGTGAAAAGAAAAGGGACACAAGGTCATTTTCTACTCCCAAGGATGACATTTATAATCCAGAGTGATTCCACTGAATTCATGTGTTTTGAAACCAGAGTGGAAAATGGACTCTGGCAGTTAGGTCTTTTTAATCACAATGGGAGGTGGGCAGTCAGTTCAGCACATATTTAGTCTCTCCTCCTCTCTAAGGAGAACTAGAATAAGGGCCAAACAGGTGCTTAAATACCTGAATTTGACGACTTGTAAAACATTAGATTAGGGTGATACCGGGGGTAATCATCTCATCCAGTTATATTTTTATCTCTCTAGCACAGGATGCTGCAGAGTAGCAAGACTGGTTTGAGACATAACATATTTCTCCCTTCACAGAATTTCAAGGTGGAAACATAATGGCATAGATATCCAGATCCTCTTTAATTTTGTTCATCAAGTAATAATTAAAAGATATTTAGGGATTTGCACATTTCTTAATTTTATGACTAGATATTCCACATACACATAATCCAAGTTCCAAGGGGTTTTGTAGCTTTTGTTCGTTTGCTTTTTAGTTTTTTAAAGCAAGGTTTTCAAACATGAAAGACTTTGAGGGAAAAAAAGAACCTGTAACTGGAAATGATTGCACAACTTGATTTTTATCTTTTGGTTATTTTGATCAGCAGCTTTCTAAAGGGAAAACATTCTTTGGAAAAGTATGATGTGAAAATAATTGAGATACATTCCTTGAACTTGAACACAGATGAGAGCTGAAAGATTGTATGGATAGGGCCTGTCATCTCCACACAGCTGTTATTTCCCATTGTGTCTCTTCACGTTGCCTCTTCGTACCCTCATTGTAAACAAATCATTATGGGCATATACATTCCACAGAGGTAGAAATTATACTGTTGGTATAAGCAAAATGAATGTGAAGTATTGCTTTAAAATATTCCAGCGAGTTCCTGCCTGGCTGCACAGAACACAGATTCCCAGCTGGTACACATTGGAACATCTCTGCTACCATCCCCACAGCAGTGCCACTGGTGGCCATGGTGGATCTTCAGCCTAATCTCAGTATCCCAAAGTTTCAATGCATAATCAAGTTTTAAGGTTTCAACATCATTTCTAGAAGAAATACCGGGAAAACTTGGAATGAAAATATATGCTTGGGATTGGCAGAATCTAAGTAACATAAGTTGTGACTGTGATATTAGAGGAAATATTGCTAAAGAGTTGTAGTTACTTACTTGATGACAGAGAAGTGTAAAGAAGAGTAAATCAAACAGAATCCCCTTTTTAAGCTTCCCCTCCTCCCCACTGATTAACTAGTCAGGTGTGAAAATCCATAGTACAGTTGTGCCCAGAGAAGGGACACAAAATTATGTGGCTTAAAATATAAAGTGTGGTGTGACTTTGTTATTTTCCTTCACTGTACATTCAGTGTCTCCAAAAACACACAGCCTTCCAGTTCTTAGCTCCAGCTGTAGGCAAGACAGAGTTTTTTCACTGGACGTGCTCCTGGATGTTTGTGTTCTTAGCTGCTCGCCTACAGTTAATTAAGCTTATCCTGATATTTCCTCTCATTACCAAGAATGGTTTTGATTCTAAGATTAAGACTATCCAGGTCGTAATCCAAGACTATAAAACAATAAAGAAGCAGTTCCAACTATTTAGAGGAGTAACTTTATTAAGTATTGAAATTGTTGTGGTGAGGATTAGGGTAGGTCAAGCAAAACCATTTCATGGGTCATCCTCTCTTGGAGGAAAAATATGCCTTGCAAGGCAAAATGAGAAATTGAATAAAACCATGAGAATCAACTACAATTGACTGTAATATGCCAAGAAAAGTGCTGGGCCTTGCACCCTTTTAGAAGTCTTTGTTTTCCTTTTGTGAGTGCTTTTTCGTGGTTTCCACAGTATCCACCTAAGCAGCCATTTGTCTAAAAGAAATTGTAAGTTGTTGTGGAATAGTTTGGTCTAATATAAGAGACTTAACAATGTGAGGAACTGAACTACATTCTATGATCACAACTTTTTAGCCCCATCTTCAAGAAGGATAATACCTGAGTGAAAATCTGATAGAACATGAACTCATTGCCTTCAACAATTTCTATCTAAAAGCCCAGAATAATGATGTTGTTGAACAGAAATGATAAAGCTGTGCATGCTCTGTGACTCTATGACTTTTTTATTACTACCAGCAGCTTAGTTTCACCTTTTAGGTAATAGATATAATCATATTGCAACCTCTTTCACATTTACTGACTTGGAAACCAGCACCTGTTGCAGTGCACAGGTCTTATCAGTACTTTAGCATCCATCTTGAGGGGTCTTAGAGTGAAAAAATTAGGGTATGGAGAAAGAAAAATTAGAAAATACTGAAATGAGGAAGAAAAATTTATGGCTTTGGCATCTCATCTCTCCCCATGGAAGGAGATCTATTTCTGAGGAATGCAGACTTGCAATACAAAATATTTTCTTAGATATTATAGAAGTGAAGCTGCTAACATTAAAAAGATCATGCAAACAAGCCAGTCTTTAATTAGTAAATTTTAGGAATAGTATGATTCCAAGAAAACCAAGAAACATATAAGACTGAAGAGGAGAGAAAGCCCTTCAGAGCATTTTAATTGATCTGAATATCAAACACATTTCTGTAACACTTCAGCAGGTTCTGTTGTGTTTGAAAATTCAGCTCAGAATCAAAGCTAAAAAAAATCTCACTCAGCTTCATTCAGATCACAGACAGTAAGGGAAGTAACTCCAAAGCAAGCACGGAAAATCAATACCCAGATATTTTTAACAGCATACAAATACTGCCCACGGAATCCAAGCCTGAATTTTCAGAACCCTGTAATTAGTGAATCCAAAAATGCTCTTAGATTAATGAAGCAGAAGCTCAAAGGGATGTGTGATTATCTAAAATCTCAGGAAACAATTAAACCAGGTGGGACAATCAACTGAAAGGGCGTACCCCATGGAGAATAAAGTAGCTCAGCCAAGGAACACAAAAGATTTAAACAGCTTTTAAAAAGGACAACAGCCTTACTTCAAAAAAAATTATTGTGATGAAAAATCCACTGCACAGCTACATGAACTATCTCAAAGGTAGCTTAGCCTCACTGAGAAAATACTGAACATTAGTTCTGCTTCTAAATTTGCCTAGTTCCAGCTGCCAACTATTTGATCTTGTTCAGTCTTTCTTTGCTAGACTGTGGTTTCAATTATGTGGCTACATTAATAAAAACTACAAAACTAGCAAAAATGCTTTTAAGTGTAAACATTATACTATAAAATATCAAAAATCTGAATTTTCATTTTTATAGATGAAAGAATCAAGTTGAAGCAAAATAGTTTGTTTTTTCAAAATTTTACTCTTTACCTTTCAATAGCCATTTTTAAAATTATTTTTCAACCCACAGATTCCAAAGGCATCTAAGGCATCTAGGAAGCTTTATCATAAATGAATTATTTTGGTACAGAAATATTCATTGCAATATTTTTCTACTTTTTAAAAATTTGTATTTTTGTTTTGAAATTCAGAGGGTTTCTATTTTTATCTTGGCTCCAATTTCCTTAAATTTTAAATAAGGGGTTTGAGATAAATTAATTTGGAAACAGTCTGTGAATACATCTCCATATTTAAGTGCTTTGTTGAAGAAAAATCTCACTGAATAAAAATTTCATTCTTCTGTGCCACTTGTTCAAATCTATTATATATAATTATTATTTTTTTCATTTGAACTTTGTTTTCCTGGCAACTATTTATCTGAGAATTCTTGACATAATGTGCCAGCAACTTATGTAAACCCACAACCAATATGACTGCATATTTTTCATGTTAATTTGAATTTATCTTGGCATCTTATAATACCATCCAACGCATTGGCAAACAAATATTGAATGACTTAACTTGGGATGTCCTCCAAATTTTGTTTCTTTTCAGTGGAAATTCCCTGCAAGCTATGTCTAACTTTTCAGACATTACAAAAATGATCAGAAGATTTTGCAGATGTTTAACATCTTGCATGTTACCACATATGTTAACAAGTATCTGATGTTGAGTCCTGTCAGACATACGTGGAAATGGAAAGCTGAAGACAGAATCTGTATTTATTTGGAAGGGCATTTATCATGTCCTGGTATAACAAGAAGTTTCTCTTCGTTTAGTCTTTCAGTTTCCAGAAGAAGGCATAAGAAAGTAGTCCCTTTAGAGGTTTCTTTTGCAAAAAGCCCTGCTAAAACAGCTGGTAAGATTTTTAGGTCGAAATGCAGTAAAAGATTCAGCTCTACATCTACAAAGGCTTCAGTGCAGTGCATGATGGGCACCTGGTGCCTCAGAGGCAATGCAGGGCAGCCACACAGTTTGACATGGTCACAACTACAGAGAGACATATCATGTCTAAAATACATGATATATATTTGAGAACATTCCTGTAAGCACTAGCTGGATCCCAGGCTTGCACAGCCCCTTTTGGAGGTGTCTGCCTGGCTCTCCCCAATCAGGGGCACCTTCTTTGCCCCTTGGGGGCACCCGGCCCCCTAACACAAGGGTCAGCCTGGCGTTCACTTGCCTGCCATAGGAGTCTAATTTAGACACCATTCATAAAACAAGGAGCCTGCATTTCCTTTATGGCAAACAGAGTAGGTGCCTTTAAGGATTTCTGGGCAGTTAAATGACTAAAATAGCCTAGGGAAGAGGACGTACATTCTTGCCCTGCTCCCTTTCTCCCACACATGCTTATGTATGTATGCACACAGTGAATCCAAAAGATAAACTTTGCAGTACTGCTTTTATTTGCAGTAAGACCTTTCTGGGTCCTAAGTTTTTATGCATTAAATGTGTGCAAAAACGGACCTCCAAAACTTTTATTTATATCTATTGAAACCTAGCACTGGGACTGGAGTGAATGCCCTCCTTTCCCACACATTAATAATAAATGCTGAGCAGCACAAGCCAGTCAGTTGTTTTTCAGTGTACTTCTGCTCCCAAAGCTGCTTCTGTATTTCATCCAAAACTTCTTTAAACTGAAAAGCATTCCCTCCCATACAGGAAACAAAGCAGATATGCTGATATATGCATATACAGGGATAAATACAAGTAATATGATAAACCTTCAAATATATTACCTGAATCTGGAGGGGAAAGTAGGTGGTATCACATTTGCTGATATTCCTTTACAGACTTGAGTTTCTTCAGTCACTTCTCAGAAACCATGTCTTGATCATGTCTAACCTATGGAATCCAGGAACAACTCCCAGCTTCCAAGTCCTAATGTGTGCCTCCCACACTCTGGTGTGGAGTCACAGGCACAGGCCAGCTCATCCCTTCTATACCATCAGGAAATTGCAGCAGCTGTGTTCTGCTGAAATAAACCCAAGCACACAGGCCAAAAGCAAGCTTCTGGTGGGGTCCCTGTTCTGGAGACCTGAAGATTCATCATGCCAGGCCATGCCAGGGCACCTGACTGAACAGGACACTGCAGCACCCCAACAAATTCACAGCTGTACCAATTATGGTGTGGACAGTAGACAGGAAGCAATGACAGCCTCACCCCTGGAAGTATTCAAAGCCAGGCTGGATGTGGCTTTGAGCAACCTGGTCTAGTGGAAGGTTCCCTGCCCATTGCAGAGGGGTTGGAATTACACGATCTTTGAGGTCCTTCCAACACAAACCAACACAACTGCGATTCTGTAATTCTAAGTGCAAACTTGGGCTCTTTGTAGACCCCAGAAAGCCCTGTAATCCACTCCTGATGGGTCTTGGAACAAGTGATCCTTGAGCTTCTCAGGCTGGGCTAGTTTTTGACACACCCTGCAAGAGAACTGGAAGCAGCCAAAAAAGCCACATGAGCAGATATTTAGTGAGCTGAAGGGAGAGAAGTCAGGCTGTAATTTTGTACTGTTCTTGGCAGCCAAGTCCTCTCTTGAGTGTTGTCCACAGTTTCTGAAATGTGTTTAATTTACCTTTTGTGCAAGGGGTGTTGGAATACGGGGGAAGGATGTTGTTTCTACACCCCTGGATACCAGCACGTGCACCACAGCACACTGCAGAGCTGATGCTCTGCTAAGCTCATGAACTGCGATCTCCCATTGCAGCGTGGTCTTGCAACACTGTGGACCCCTCTTTTGCTGCCATGCTACTGGCAGGTGAGATGTTCATCAAGCTCTGTATTTTGTCTCTAAATTAGGGCCCTGATCACATTCTCAGTGGGTGAATGTAACAAAAATGGCACTCTGATTTACCTTACCTTTCACTGAGCAGCATTTCAAAGGCTTAAGTGAGCTGTGGGTTGCAACTGGTCCAGCTCACCTCCATGATTTCTACTTTGTGTCCTGCAATGAAACTTAAGTTCCATAACCAATTCTGCACATTGTGAAAGTAGATTTCATTTCTTGTTTATTATTTTGCATCTTTCTCCCAGAAAAGATGAAAACAACTACTGCTCATGCAGAATGAGCAGCCCTGACAGCAGATAGTTCTGACTACTCCGATTCCAGGCTTAAAGGTCTTGTAATAACAGGAACCTTTCCAGAGTAGCTTTACCTTAACACTGAAGACATGGACATACTGCACTCCTAGAATCCCACAGCCCCATAACCCTATCCAGCCTTTACTAAAGAATAATTAGAAAAGGTCTGTAAAAGCCACTTATTTCTCAACACCAGACTTCTTCCAATGCATTTCCAGATGTCGAATTCCCTCTACATTCCCAATGCAGGAGCCAAATTCTTCAGCTTCTCTCTTTGACAATTTCCACTGTGCACAGGGATGTGTGATTACAAAAATGTGTAGTGGCTTAACTGAATATGAAAGGAGAACCAGGATAAAATAACATGGATTATTAACCATTAATTCAGGGAAAATATAGCACTGTGATAAATGATACCTAATCATGGATTTGTTTAAGTCATTGCTGAACAGAGTGCCTGCAGCAGAGAGATAAAATAAGGAGGGATGAAGAAAGATCAGTATTGTGAGGCCATTTAACTCAATTAATATACTCCCATTATCACTGTTAATAAAAGCAAACAGCTGTTGTTTCTAAATATCTCATTTTTATACTGCTGATTCCAGTACTTGCTATACTGCTGAAAGCCTTGGTCTCTGGATGTGTAGGATTACATCAACTTCTCTGTTGTCATCCACTTCTGTCCCTAAAGCAGGCTTTAGGAACAAAAACTTGAAGCAAGTTCACTTGGAACCCTCAAAGCTAAGAGGCAAACAAACCCACCATTTTGGGGTTTTTAATGCCATGGATTTCAGAAAATCTCTTGAGTGTTTTTGTTTTCTGGGTTTAATTATCTAAGTCAGAAAAAATGGAAGAGAAGCTGTGTCAATGGCCAGTTTATGAGCCAGTTTAACAAGCAGTAAATTATTCATAACAGACATAGCTCTACACAAACAGAAACATACACAGGGAATAAAATACTTGCAAGGAGGTGATCAGAACAAGTATTTTGCAAGATTCAGGAAGGTAGAAAGCAAGCACTGCAGTGGCATTTCTCAGACCTGCATCTCCAGAGCAAACCACAAGCAGGAAACAAGGCACTCCTCCAGTGGAGCAGGTTTACTGGGAAGCTCTAGAGAGCTGCTCTATTCAGAGAGACCATCATTAAACTGCTGGTATTCTACAGCCTCCACAAACATGAGCCAAACTAAACACAGATACGGGAGAAAATCAGCTCGTTGGAACAGCACATTTTAATTTTAAATTCCAGCTTCTCCTAACCTATCTTCTCTAAAAGCTCTTCCTTTCATGGCCTAGTTATCAAGTGTTCCTAAGACACCTGTTATAGCTGTTAAAAAAAACCTCAGAAAAATCTGGCAGCAATTCTTTCTAACCTACCATCTCAGTTTTAATTTACACTTTAATTATGTCATTAGCAGCTCAGGACTAGCCAAGGTGTACGTGAATTCACACATATGGATGCAAACACCAAACCCTAGCTGGCAAACACAATTCAGATGCAGCGATTTCATTTGACTGACTTCCGTTTTTCTATAATCCTGACCCCTGCAGTTATAAGGAATGTGCAGTACCACAGATTTGCAAACACACTGCACAATGTGCTTTCTAATCCTAAGGATCAATGTGGAAAATGATTTGCAAATACTGTAAGACAAGACACACAGAAGTGTATGCCCTGTCCCCACCAACCCTGCATGGAGGCAGAGCATCTCATTCATGTCCCTTTCTTGACTTGAAAGTCTTCATGGAAGAAGTGCTCAGAAAGATGTATATTCCAAAAGGAGGGTGTTCTGGCACAAAGTTAAGGGGCTGTGGATGGCTCTCAGTGAGATATCAGCACTAATCCTGGTCTCCTTTCTCTGTTCAAGCAGCAAATTGACTGGCACACACACCCACTGAGGATGTTTATGGCATACTCTGCAGACATGCACGGCCAAAGAGGTCACATTTTGAACCTGCAAATTACTCACACATTTTACATTTTAAATAAAACTGTAGATTTATTGTACAATAGTACAGCATGTGCCTTTTTAACTAAAAGCTCAGCATCACATAACACTTTAATCTTCCATTAAACATACACAGTCCTACAACAAAGCTCAGCTCAGCAAGCCACATAATGAATTAATTTATTGAGAGTCCTGGCTATGCTGTTCTTAAGGATGTTTACCTAGAGCAAGAACAGTGGCAGTGGTTCTGGTGCTGTAACATTTAATCACTTTTACCTTTTCTCAACACAGTAATAGCAAGCAGTCATCTAGAGCACAACAAACAGATCACTTAAGGGACACCACATTTAATTGCAAATGTATGAAACAGTAGACCAGGGGATCTCACACACATCACACAGGTGTGGCTTAGAAACCTGTTATGAGATCACTTTGATGTAATGACTGCACTAACTATGCCACAGGAAAACCGGATGCATGACAGGCATCGCACCATGAAGTGTCATTTGGGTTGAAATTCTTAGGTTTGGAAGAGGCAGACCAGGGTGTTCTATACAAATATACACTTGCCTTATTACACTAGTTTACACTCCTGTAGCCATTTGCCCGTGTGACAGCAACATCTTGTTATAATTCATTTTTATACCATTTACTTCAACTTTACCTGGTTCAATTAAAAACAAGATCATTACTTACAGACACAGAATATGTTCTGTGCCACATCTTGGCCTTTCAAATTGTCATAGACATCCAAGTTGGTGTAACCAGGCATCCTTTATGCATGCTCTTGTGCACAGCTAGCTACAAGGTGTTATTAAGACACGTTCAGATAAGATTCTTTATTTGCCACTGGGGTTTTTCATTGCAATGGAAAGTCAAAGCTCATCACTATATAATGACTTAGAGTAAGTAAATTTCCTCTGAAATTTGGAGTTAGATATCTACAACCCCAATGAGCTGCAGGTCACAAACTCTTCATCAGAGAGAGAAAGTTTATGCTTTTTTATTGCTGTTCAGTTTACCATTGCGTGTCAAACTTTAAGCCTGTTCCTTAAAAGGATCAGGTGCTATTTTTATTAAAGAGTTTAAAATTCTCAGAAAACAGTATTTGCAGTAAATTTTTTAATACCCAAAGGAGGTAAATTTGGATCCTGCACCTGAATATGTGATTTTTCACTTACAGCAGGAGTGTGATAGTCCACTCTTGATTGGTTCCAAACGAGCACCAGCTAAAATAATATGATAATCAAAACACAGAGAGTGGTATTAAAGAAACAGAGGAAGGAAATCTATATCAAATACCTCATCTTGAATTAAAATAGACTAGCAATATATGTAAGCTTTCAAACAGACGAGATGCTTAGCTTATCTCAAGTAACATACCAGGAGTCACTTCCGAAGAATTACACCAAACTTGCACCTGCTGTAGTCCACGTGTATTCTCTGGCTCTGCAAATTTCACTCATCTTGGCCAAAATACTATAGCATGTTAATTAAAGTTAAAAAAATCAAAAAGGGACCAAAAAGAATTGTTTTAAATCAAAGTTGCTTTTGTATCACCTTCAACATTTATCTGAATTTTTCAGAAAAATTTCAGAAATTTTCAACAATTTTTTTTTAAATTTCCCCACACTGAAAAAAATTTCACTTATCTATCTTGTTTCTAGTTTTAGATAAGACTAGTCAGCAGAAGAAACAGAGCTTGAAACAAATCCATTCTCGACTTGCATCACTGAAAATACAATCTCAGTAGATTTCCAGTTCATTGTCTAAACTGTAATATTTGATAGTCTTCAGTGAAAAGATGAACTCTTAGCTGATTATCTAGACATCACTGGTACAAAAGGTAATTATTTAATTAAAACAGACTTCACCTGAAATGATTTTTTTCTTGCCGTTGAACAAACACAAGCAGCCTATAAATGAGATGCACTAGATCTTCTTCTTCCACTCAGAATTTCTAATTTGTTTAACAAATAATGAGAAATAATTAAAACCTGATCTTCAAACATTATCAACTGTTTAAAGAATAAAGCTCTGCTTTTTCCCAAATTCATTCTATGCCATCTTTTATTAAAGAGTTTACGCAGATTCTTTCTGCTTACTAAAATGAAGTCAGCTTGTGTTTCTTACATATTTAAATAGCTCCAACACCAATGACATACAAAGTGTTATACTGAATTTTAATTCTTGTAAAACATTATTTCACCACACACTGTTATTATAAATCTTTTCAATAACATCCATTATAGAACTCAGTAAAGAGCACTGTCTACTACTATGCACTGTCAAATATTTCTGGCAGTATCGGTAATCGACTACAGCATATTTATCTTTTTAAATCAAGTGTTAACCTACATATTCTGAAATTGCAAATAATACACAACAGATTTTACTGTCATATAGGCTGCATATTCATTCATTTTTTCTGATTTTTATAGAAGAGTAAATTTTCTATAACAATATGAAAGAAAATTAATAACTTATTTATCTACCTAGGAGGCTAGTAGTTATTTGTAATCATATTAATCAAAGGATGACTGAAAAATTCAAAGTTAATTATTGTGAAGTGCACAAAATCTAGAATATAGGGATTTTCCACAGTACATTATACTAAGTCAACATAATAGATTAAAAGCTGTAAAGCCAAAATCATCATTTAAAAATTTAGTGTTTCTGACATCATCTTCCACCACTCCATCAACTCTTCTTTTTCCTCTTCTTTTCTTTCAGACAATGACTCCAGCTCAAAATCAACCTGATTAAGAGAAACAATCAAAAACATCAGTAAGACTTACAGATAGAGAATAGTTAGGCTTTTAAGAGTCCTTTATTGACAGAAGATGCTTAACACAAACATAGGGCTTAGAGAGGTACCTTCTGGTTCAGGCTGGGTTTATTCCAAAGTGTCCCAAAGCTGATAAATACATGCAATACTAGTATAGCAGTACAGTGACTCATCAAAAAATACACACAGGTGAGCAAAATTTCCTAAAGAACCAGACATATGTCTTTGACTTGACAAAAAATTTCAGAAAGTATGAGCCAATGAAATTAAAACTGAATAATAGCCAGCCACATAAATCATGTGGCGTATTATAAAAAGTATCATCAGCATATTGCCAACACAGATCACAGAATATTCTGAGTTGGAAGGGACACACAAGGATCATCAAGCCCAGCTCTTATGAGCTCCATTCCCTAACCAGCAGGGCTAATCTCAGCTAACACCTAGCACTGCAGACCCCCAGCATATCAAAACATGTATTCAATTTTATGCCATCAAAAAAACCCAGGGAGCTTTTCCTAACACATGGCTCATTAATGTAGATACAATGTGCTAGTTTCACAGAATTCACAGAATGGCTAGGTTGGAAGAGACCTTAAAGATCATCAAATCCAACCCAGCCCTAACACCTCAACTAAGCCATGGCACCAAGTGCCACATCCAGTCTTTTCTTAAACACATCCAGGGAGGGTGACTCCACCAGCTCCCCAGGCAGACCATTCCAGAACTTTATCACCCTTTCCATAAAAAACTTCTTCCTTTAGTATATCTTAACATGTGATTCACACTAGTGAAATAGCATTTATTTTAAATACCTCCACATCTGTTCAGAGAGTGAATTAAAAATGCTTCTGAAACGCAGTGGCCCATTGCTACCTTTCTGCATGGAGCTGGCCACTGGTTTTAACCTAAGCAGCTACTCATTTGACAATTTAAATTTAAAAAATGTCTACATCAAAACCTCAACATCTCTTACTTTTTATGTTGTGCTATTAAAAGATATTCCATAATATTCTATTCAGACATGTACCAATAACATGTTATCTCAATATTACCCTTCTCTGTGTCTTTTTATTACAAATAAGAATGCTAAGAGATGAAATGCATTTATAGTGAGATTGCTGTCAGTGGCTGGTGTATCAAGTGCTGGAAGAGTAATTTCCAGACTTTCTAAATTCACATGTTCTGGAATATTCTGAAAAATCACCTCCTCCTTACATGCATACCATGAAGGAAAAATGGGACCTTTTAAAGGTATAATAGAGGATAAATGAACACACGTGAACACTTACCACAACAGCAGGGCTGAAGGGCACAGCCACTTTTTTAGTTATTGCTAGATAGCCTGGTGCAGAGGCCGTAACTTTGTAATTTCCAGGCACAAGCAATCTCCAGTAATCACCATCCTTGGCTGTAAAGAAGAAAAAAAGAACCCAAATAAATATGTATAAGACTAATTACATAGCTAAGAAGAAAGGCTCATGTGTCAATCTTTTATATTCCTGTCAGTGCTTTCTTTTTGACTGCCTGAAAGGCAGTTCCTTCTTTCTTCCTTCAGTAAAAGCTGTACATATATATATATATATATATATATATATGTGTATCTTTTTTGCTTCCTTTCAGGTAATCAAAAAAAATTTTAATTTTGAAGTTGTGCTGGAAACCCCATGAGAGATTATGCCTGCTGAGGCTGAAGGCTCTCCATCACACTGAAGAAAAGGACATTACTCCACTTTAGAAGCACTGCCCAGGCAATGTAAAGTCCCTGCTAAATGTCTGAGATTCTGTTTGCAATGTGATATGGATTTTTAATGTTCCTCAGTATTCTGATAATCCAAGTGTAGATAAATTTCATTCCCATCAAATTTAAATAAGCGGGACTACCTTTCTCATCTTTCAGAAAAAGCTACAAATCATAATTTCCTAGAATATTACATGTGCATCACCCTTGAAGCATCACTACCTACATGTTTCAGTGTCCAGGCATTGTCAAGGGTTTTTTGTTTGGTTCAGAGAAACAGAAATGGAAGCTTGATCCACTCAGGTCAAAGAAAGGCTCCTCCCACACTCTTACTACAGTTTATGTTTTCCAGTCACAGAACCAAAACTCATCATCATCTTCTCTAGAAATGACCCAATTGTATTTTCACAAAGACTCAGATCTTCCCTGCACCAGCAGTAGGCAATTATCTAATTTGTCACAGGCTAATAATTTGAATTTCTTGACCTCCAGAAAAGATTGCAGAGCTATTTTAAAATTCAGCTAGCAGTGCCATTTAGAAGATTTGGCCATGCTCTTTGTACTAGTCCCTTAAATGCTTTTTCACCACATTAAATATCTGCTATTTGCATGGTCAAAAAAAAAATGTCAGTAGTCAGTCCAGTTGTTCCCAGACTTTTCTCTTCATAAAACAGAATGGAAAAAAAAATTGCTGTAGAACTACAGCAATGATCTATTCTAATTTTTGTCACTGGAACAAAGCACAATTTCAACTCATGAATAAAGAAGCAGGAGAAAAGCCAAAGAATATTTCTCCCTCATTTTGACTGTGCTAATACTCAAGTACTTGTTTTCATCCCTGTTTTGACAATACATGACTTTAATCTTATACACACACAATGATGTGAAAAGATTTATAATTAGATGCAATTTTTGTGTCATAGAAGCATGAGCTCCTCTCTCTCAAATACCTCTTTGCACAGTTTATCCCCTTTTTATTATGCCTGACAATTTATTTCCAGTCTCTATACATTTTGCCTCCTTGTTTACAGTGACAGAAGGTAACTCATGTTTTCACAGACTGTCCTCCTGCTGGGCAGAAGTGCTGCTGGTCTCTTTGCAGGTGATGTACAAATACAAATGAGAGGTGACTGAATATTCTACCAGTGCTGTTCCATAATATTCTGCATTTCTTTGACAGTATAGTGAGACATATCATTGAGAAAATGAACATAAAATAAGCTCATGCATAAAGCAGTGACATTTACTTATTGTTTCTCTAATTGGTATCTTTTGCAAATCAAAACATGTCGTTCAGGATAGGAAAGCACAGGTGTAAAGGGAAGGCTGCAAGTTGGCACACTGTGCAAGCTACTTCTGAACTCACTCCTAGAACAAAGCACATCATCACTGAAGAGGTGACATGTCATTTTCTGTCAACACCAACCAACACAATGCTTTCGTCTTTTAGAATCACCCTTCTGAAAAAACATCACGTAATTGTAAACAGCAGAGAGAATTTATCTTTGCTGAAGGAGGTTATGTAAATTGGAAATCTGTCAAGAATTTACATACCAAAAGGTATGACTGCATTGTGAAAAATATAACACTTTTGGACTAAAATTTAGCCTTCAAACTAAAGGCAGCACTGTTGACAGAGCTTTAAATCCCGTCAGAGCTGTGAAACACTATTTGCTTCACAAATTAGAAGACAGATTAGAGTATTAATAACCAAGAGCCACCCAAACCAATTTACACCAGACACCCATGAAGGAAAAAAAACCAGTCTCAGCTACTCTGAGAGCAAAATACAAGTGAAAGATTCATAAAATCCTCTGGGCAACAAACTTCTTGAGGTACAACGTACCGTTCTGGTTTCAAACTTTTGCTCCCTTAAAGCTGCAGTTAAAAAGATGTGAAATGGCTCCAGGTTGCTAAGCCAAAGAGAAGCACTGCTGAGGTACCACACTCACTCACCTGATGTAACATCATGGCTTATCCCCTCCACAGAAATTGTAGCATTTGCTATTGGATTGCCCTGAAGATCTTTAACAAACCCCTTCACTCCTCGATGAATCTAAAATAAATAAGGTCACCAACAAATGGTAAATAAAAAAATCTTAAGAAAAGATGGTGTTTTTTGGCAATGGAATATCTATTGATATATCTAACAAAGCATGCTATGAATCCCACAGTTTACAGGCTGACCACTATCAATGATAAATACTAAATATCATAATGGAACAGGGAATGAAGAGGAAAATAATTCAGCAGGTAATTATAATAATATCCGGGGGAGCTGGAGCATAGACCTGGTCATCTTATCCTGCAAGAAGATAAAAACCAATGCCAAACAGACCATCTGAACTTCAAGGATAAAGCTGGTAGCTCTGCAGGAGCAAAGGAATTTGGCAAAATAGTATCTTATACATGAGCAATTTTGAAAATGCAGTGACAACACAGCTTTCCATGAGTCAGAGAAAATTAACTCCTGTGCAGGGAAGCTGAACAATTTGAGATGGATTCCATAAAGAATGGGTAAAAACCTGCAGGACAAGTACAGCTTTTTCCTCAGCCTACAGATAATGTTTTAACAGAACAGTATAACACTTCAAATATTCAAATATTTCAGATTTCTGGCTAACTGAAGCATTTCTGCATAATTAAGTCCTTAAAGAAATGAATGTATTAATTGATGGGCTCTGCTAACAAAGTGTGTTTCTCATTTCACAATTTTGGGTGTGCAACCAATAATGATATTATATTTATTTGTAATTTTTAACTACAATATTCAGGTTTCAGAAATTCTCTATGGTCTAATCCAGCTGCCCAGGTTCCTGTGCATCCACAGAATGATCCTTCCCACATCTGCAAACACACTGGAATATCTGCAGAGGGCAATCCATCTCTCTGAGCACACACACCAGCACTGGGGGAGTCAGTCATAGACTATGGAGATTTGTATTTTTGCTCATTGAGGAACACAAAACAAATAATTTAAATTAAATGTCAGCAACAGCTTAAGTAGGCTGAGAGGATTCTATACTGTAAATTCATCCTTCTTTTCCACTCTTCTTCCACTTATTTAAAAATATCACAGGATTTACCACCACAGAGACAAGTAAGAATTAAAGCAACATCTGGATTAATATGATATTTGGAATTAGATGTTCACAAAGCACAAAGTTTAGAAGCTTTATGCACAATAGTTGGTTTTGCCATCCTCTTCTCTGTTACCTGCTCAATGTAATTTATAAGAGAGTTCTTGTTGTCCTCCCAGTAGCCCTTCAGAGTTTCTTCAGGTGGGAATTTTTCACAGCTAAGCTCCACTGTGATTTCAAAGCAGTTGCTGCTGAGGTAATTGAAATCCTGCATTCCTGTAATGCCAGAAAGGAGAGGCAGTGATGCATTTTGTGCTACTCTCAAGTAAATAAGAAGGGACTCATGAAATGCTGGGACTATTAAGAAAAGAACAGTTATAAATACAATTGATGCAGCTCCACTCCATTTGCTTAATTTTGAATCCAGAAGCTTTAAATCAGAGAAACCAATAGGACAAATAATTCCAAAATACATTTTCTTCCCAGGGAAAGTTTAGAAAAGCCTTGATAAATAGGCTGTATAGTTTTACTTGATACTGCATGAGACCTGTATACTTTTAGTTCACACATTTTTTGGATAGCTGACATATAAATTACATATTTTCTTTTTGAGAAATAAAATTATTTTAGATTCTGGCTAAAATATATCCATATGAAAAAACCAACCAAAAAAGACACTAACCTTGTAAGCCAAGAAGAATGACAATTAATTATAAAGCAAATTAAACCTAATAAAGTGACATTGAAAAAGAGATTTATAAAGATGGATGAAAAGTGTGGTTTTTTTCTGAAAATGTTTCACATTAGTAACATTTTACATGGAAAACATTTCCTTGTCAAGATTTTCTGCATAGATTTCAAATATTCTCCACCAAAAAAATACAAAATAAAACTTCCTATAAAATTTATTTATATGAAAATTTTTCTATGAATAGGGTTTCTCCAACTCAATGCCTCTGCAAAATCAATATTAGATAGCCTTTGAAAGAGAGGAGAAGCATCACATAAATTCAACTTTAATAACTGAAATTTTAAAACATAAATAGCATAGTGGCATCATCACTAAGAATAAAAACTTGATGGAGAATATTCATTCTTTTACATTTCTGAGCCCCCTCTCTAACTACATGGGTATATTGGCTATTTGCTTAAATTGCTCAACCAAAATTGAAGGAGGTTTCCAGTTTTGTAACTGGATCAACCAACTGGAGAGGGACAGTGGCTGTCCCCAGGAGGGTTATAAATATATGTTGTGCAGAAGCTGATGAAGGACCATCCCTCCCTTCCCCATTCTGTCTAGCTAACAGAGTCAGTGGGTTCTCAAATGGAGGCCTGAAAACAAAGCAGCAATCATGCCTTTTGAGCAGCCCCATGGAGGTCACTGAGGGATTCAGAAGTGTTTCTAGGACAGCTAGTTCATGCAGATCTGTGCTCCCCCATGCCAGCTGCATATGAGACCTGAGGCATTTTACTGAGCACCAGTATTATTCATGGGCCCATAACTGCCCAGAGAGCTGGTGTCACATCCCAAAGAGAACCCCAAGGACGGCAAACAGACTGAGTCAGGTGGGATATTACCAACACACTAAGGTGAAGAGACTCTTTTTTTTTTTTTTTTTAGAAGAATGAGGACACAGGAGGCAAAGGCTCCTAGGAGGGATGGCTCTGATGTTCCAGCAAGCAGAACTCTTAGATGGACCATTCAGCAAAACACAGCAAGGGACCAGTGGAGTCATGAGTAAAATCCTAATAGCAGTGCTGACTATCATACGTCTGTTCTGGACACTAGATAATGCTGCTTTTGTTGATTTTTGTACGTCTTCTAAAAGAAGGAAAGAATGCATGAAGAGGGAAACAGGGAGCCGAAGGACACAATGTAATTTTACTGCAGCGACAGTAATTCTAGACCATTACTGTTCCAATTCTCAGAAAATTTCTCTTTCCTCCCAAAGTATTACTCAGGGATGCCCTAGTTTCTCAAGAACAGAAAAAAGAAGCAATATATTTTCCCCTTTTGTGCACAATGTCCATATCCTATAGTTTGTTTCCCAGGGCCTGGCCTTGTCCAAGGTTTGTGTGCTGCTCCTGAAAAAATTCATCTTTTGTATCTCTGGGACAGAGAATGGGATGAAGCTGGCCAAGACCTAAACTACAGCCTGCCACATGTGCAATCTGGAGTGCATTGGGCTGTTCACTCTTTACCTCCCTGTTCACAATCGTGATTAGGTGCAATACACAAGAAACCAAAAAATTTCTAAAGATTTATCAAATATTGCAACAACTTCACTGCCCCTGGTCAAATCCTTGAAATGCCCTATCTGTGGCATGTATCACATGCATGCACATCTTCACACTCCCAAAGCCTCTCACTGTGACAAAGTGCAGCACTGACTTTCTCACACTTTAACAGGAACTGCCCTCTGAAGATCAGAAAGGCTCAGATACCTCAGATATAACTGAGATGCAGCAATGAATGCCCTTTATTGCTGACCACGAGTTGGACTTTGAAACTGAGAACACAAAAACTTCTCTGTTGCACTGCTCCAGTGGCTGAGGGACCATAGTGTCTTTATGTTACTGCTTACAAAAGTAAGCTTAGAATATGGGGAAAAAATAATTTCTTCAGGTTTTAATAAAGGAACACCAAGCTTCGTAAATAAAGTGGAATGCAGGCTGTGCCCCTGGCATCCAGGCATCAGAATTACTTAAGACTTTGAGCTGCAAGCTAGAGCACTAAGTTAGCTCAGCTTCTCCACATAGAAAAGACAGTAACCTTTAGCAGGATGTACTTGAATGAGGAGAACATGAATGCTTCCTACATTAGTATTTAGCAAAATCCTAAAAAACCCTAACACTGTTGGCAAAACTGGTAATCCAAGTTAGGAATTAGTTGAGTGCCAAGGGTGATTTGAGAGTATCTGAAAATTAGAAAAAGACACTTAAACAATAGCCTAATGGTACAGCAAAGTAAGCTGCTTTGAAAAGCTATTTTTGTAATGACATGAATCTGATTAGACTCAGGTGACTCTGTAATGACAGAAAAAGCAGAGCAGGCATGTGGCTAGGCAGTAATTGATTACTATCTGTTCTTCTCATTTTTGCTTCCAGATAGGTATTCCACACAAAAGGTACGTTAAAAAGTCATTAAGGATGTTGAAAAGTCATACAGTCAGCAGCTAAGGAAATGCCAAAAATTAAAGCTGTTTGTGCAAATTTAGTTTGGCTTTCTTATGCATGAGTGAATTACATGCTGATAGAGAGAAGGCCTCCATTGAAAACATCATGGATTTATGTACAAACTTGTTTCTCCCCAGAGTCTGATGGCTAAAAGAGCCATTCCTGAACACAGAAGAATGACCTCTTTGCCTTGGCTTGCTGTCTCTGAAAAACCTACAGGGGTCAGCTGATTACAGATGACAGCTACTACAAGTGTAACAGCATCATGGCCTCAGACCTGGCACAAAGGTGCTCTTGGGGAAAATTTTTCTCTGTACTCCTGCTCTGCAGAAGGAAGTAACTGCCAAACAGTTATGTTGAGAAAAGCCTAACAAAAAGTGTAATTAAGAGAGAGAAGAAAAAGTCAAATATTCCTCTACGTCATCCACTCTCTCCACCCAAAAAGCCAGAAAGGGGAATTGTCACCTTGCATGAGGTTGGTGAGGAAATCCTGAGGTCAGACAAAAGGGAAGGACAGAGGATGAATGCAGTGGAGGGTTCCTCCTTACTTCCAGTTAGAGCAAAGGACTATCACCAGATGTCCCTGCCATAGATGTTCAGCCTTCCTACTGAAAGAATCCAGGTATTCAGGAAGCCATGAAAAGCAACCCACAGTGACATGAGAGCCATCCATACACCACCCCTGCAGACTGAAGAACTAGTGAAGATGGCTGCTGGCCCACCTGTCTTTTACAGAAGGTACAAGGCCCTGGAGGACCAATTATACGGGCAAAGAAGTGATGTTGCACAACTGGGGCACCATAATAAGCTCTGTAGGGCAACAGCACCTATAGTAATCCATTAGAATGAAAAATCATCCTTTCCTGCTGCCAAAGGTGGAACCTAGGAGATGGCCAGGGACAGAGACAGAAAATGGGCAGTGGATACTGGAGTGGATACTGGAGCTGTGTTCAGTGCAGAAAGGAATCTTTAGTAGAAGACTGAGAAAGGAAGGGAAAAGGGGAAAGTGGGGTACAAAAGCCCAAAGGTGCAAAGGTAGAGAAGTACCACCTTAGCTCCAACAGGAGCAGATGCAATGGAGACAAGGCCTTCAGTGTTTCTTTTGATATATTCCTAACTCTGGTAAGGATGTACAGTGGAATACTTTCCCTAAAGTCACATAAATGGCTTTTCAACAGTTTATACTGCTGCTGAACTTGGAGTTCATTGCCATATGGACAGCAAAAGATCACTGATACCATCAATAACTGAATTGCCACATTTTGGTTTTTGGATGGAACTTTTCATATTAAAACTTCCCAGAAAATTTTCACTTGAACTGAGCAGTATTTAGTTATTTTTCTTAGCACTAGACATAGAAAGAGCAGAACTGCTCTCACTGAATTATGTTTGTTTTTTTAAGTCACCAAACACCACCACAGAGGTTGTGCTCAAAAGTCACAGCTTGCCAGCTGATTTCTGCACTTAAAAAAAAACCCAAACCAATAACAGATTCAATCTGAATGGTCCAAAGTATATTGTTGTCTCTCTATTTTTTTATAAGCTGCACCATATTAGGGTAAGAGATCCTGCTTAGCACTAGGATTCCTGCCTATTAACAAATGCCTGTCTATACAAATATGAGAAAAAGGCCTCACTCAGGGAATTAGCAGTCTAACTTAAAATAAGATCCAAAAAGAGGAAATCAAGCTTTCCAAAGACTTTTTCCAATGGAAAAATGTGTCTTTGCCATATGCTGTTTAATCAGAATCAAAGCATTTCATCAAAACAATGGAAAAACTGCTTTTCATAGCATTTTTGTAAGGAAAAATAAGCTGAAGTTAAAGATATCTACATTTTAATAGCTAATATTTAATATTTCATTAAGCTAAATTTTAACTGAATTTAAACAAATTTTAACTATTTTTATACTTTATATTTAACTGTTTATATTAATATTTTTCAGCTTTTGCAAACTCCAGTTTTAATGGTTCCAAGAATTTTTTCAAGAATTTTAATGGTTCCAATTCAAAGTCTGAAAAGCCTCACACAAAGAGATATTTTGGGGTTTTAGTTACATTCAGAAATGTTAATATTTTATTTCATACTCAGCCCCTGGTGATCACTGGCTGTGTGAGCACTAGCAGTTGTTCTGTTTCTAATTTCTTCAGAGGAGCTGTGAATATTTTCTTCTTTTAGTACCACCTTACTGTAAGAGAAGCAGAGTTAGGCTACCACTTAGGCTGTCTAATGGTTTGAGAGATTCCTATTCATTTCAGGTAAAAATTTAAAATTCGTTCAGAGACTGTAATTGAATATCAAGAGAAAAGCAAAGAATAAAACAGCTATGTGTGTTCAAAGTTATTCAGCATAAATCAACAAAGCCAAAGCACAGGCAAATCACTCCAACACAAGCTGGCTCAGAAATCTTCAGCTCAGTTTTCATTCCAAGTTGAGCAGAGGCAGAGCACTCCAAGATTGAGATATCCCAAGACCTATTTGGCTCAGTTTACAAAGATATCAGAATTCTTAATAGAAACGAATGAAATGTCTCATTTGAATGAAATGTCTCATTTCATGCTCCTCTTCTGGACTTCTGGAAAATTAGTCTGGACATGCCTGCAGTAGCTCTGCTGCTCCTCTGAGCACAGAAGGCTCTACCAAAGTCTTGGGAAACAGTACCTGGGCAGGAATCAGGCACTAACCAAGCCACAAAGCATGGAGATACAAACACAAATAAGTATCTTGCTGGCTGGTTTTGTTCCCATTAAAATCCAAGGCCAAACTCCCATTTCCTATAACACTGCAGAATCAGGCAACCAGGCTCCCCTGCTTCCTTCAGCTTGGATGCCTTCATTATTGAGGTTCAAATGAGCCAATAGGCTGCTCTATTGAGGGTTTGTCAGGGGATTTTTCACTCTTTTCTTAACCCCTCCCTGCCAAAAAAACTCTCTTAATACTTCATGGTAGCAGAGCAATCACTTGCCCACTAAAACTATTAAATTTGCAGTGACCTGGAGCCTGAAGAAATGCTGTAGAAAAAGCCATAAAAAGGAGTATTTTAATAGTTATCACAGTGAGCTTTATCAGATTTTAGAGATGTACTGTGGTGAGCGATCAGCCTTTGTTTAGCCTCAACCAGACCAAAAGTTGTGGATAACATAACTCAAGGCCAGAAGAAGCAGTGACACAGACTCCTGTGGGGTGGGCTCACCTCCTGGGACACTGTACCACGCACCACCATTAGTTGTTCCATCCACGAAGCTGCTGTCATCATCATTTTTACGGCACGGTGGTCTGTTTGGGTCAGACATAGCAGGGTTAAAAGAAGAATAACTGCGAGCCAGGCTTTGAAAAATAGCATCATCAGGGCAGGAGCTGTACTCATGAGCACTGCCTAGGGAGGAAAAAAATCCCAGGAACAAGAATTATTAAAAGGGCAATCATAGTGACTAGGCTCACAATTTAGATCATCAGCACTGCACAGCAGGATTGTGCCTGAAAATACTACGTACACAGGTAAGTGTCCTACAGCATCACAAGTCAATACTGCATTATCTATTTAACGCTAACATTTCCCCATTACTTCAGCAATTGTTGCCCTATCGTTAAAATGGCTCATCACAAGAGTCTCAATATTTATGAAAATATTACTTTAAAAATGCACCGCAAAACCTAAGCTATTCTAGGCTTTAGATTTTTTTTTAGAAGAACACATAGTTCAAAACCACAGATTTCTCCCTGAAGAGTTTTATAGTTGGATATTAGAAGAATTTGCAATTAAAACACGATAAAGTCAACTGAAAGAAGAGAATCACAAACAATATAATTTCATGAAACTTCGGTCATGTGTTCATCCCATAGCAGCATAAAAAAACAAACTAATATTGCTCTATACTTTATGATTACATCTATGCCACAATGTGATCCTTTTTATAAGGGACCAATACTGAAAACAGCAACAGTGATAACTGTTTCTGTCAGCACACTACTGTTTCAGAAATTCATTTTTTACAGGTGCAAGAAACCTTAACCTAGATACATCTTTCTCACTTCATTTAAACAGGGTACAAACAGCCCCAGCTAATTTAAGAGCTAAGTTGCCTTGATTAATATATCTGAGGGACTATTATTCCCTCAGGCATTACATCACTTTTGTACTGAAACAAACTATCATCTTCAAAACTAGAAAATATGGTCATACGGTGACTAGCTTTAATCACATGATTAGCATGATAAAATAAGTCATCATAATGCAATGACTACAAATAACTTTTTTTTTTTTTCAATTTTTATAGGTTTTGCAGTGTTTTATGGTTTTGCTTGCACAGTTTATAAAGAGGATCTTAGCTACCAGTGAAATAAGTACAGAATGAAATTTCTATCTCCTACAATTTCATGTTAACTTCTATTTACATACCACTCCGAGTCTCGTCATAAGGATAGTTTGCAACAAGGTCTCCTCCATGAAGATTGGCAGAGAGCACAAAGGGAATATCCATAATCCAGTGAATGACACCCTTCGTTTCAGGAGCAAGCTACAACAGAATAGCATTACCGGCAGTTACAAATCGATAATCCAATTAGAAACATTCAATTAAATACAGTGAGCTTAATTATTACCACATAAACTGTGCAAGACAGTTAAGTGAACAGCAATTTTATTCTGGCTTCAGAGAAAATTAAATCAGTCCTCACATTAGATTTATAATTTTATTAAGTGGATTAATGTAAGTCCAAAACTGGTGTCAGCTATCTCAGAATAAGACTACAAAAAAAGCAATCTCAATCTTTTACTTCTTCCCATTATGGATAAAAAAGCCTACCCAATTTTAAACAAAGGAATATGAAATAATTTTTTAAAAATGTTGGTGCAGTCTTTTCTCTGCATGGAAGGTAAAATGACTTTATTAATATTTTGAATTTGAAGCCAGAACACAGCTATTAAGGCCACAGTCCTATGGGACTGCAGTCACAACATTTGATTTTCTAGAACTTCCTCTGGGGGTAAACACAAGAGATAAAAATCCCTCCAGATATGCAGCTGCATATTAAAGGCTTAAACTTAACAAAAATTCATATGTTATATGTGAGAATAGCTATCTGGCTAGCAATATAATTAAGCACAATACACAAGTGAATTTCTGGCAATGGTGAAAATGCAGAGTACTTGGAAAATCTGCTTAAAATCAAGAGAGAAGGCTATGCAAAAAAAATTATGAGCTACCTTTTGACTGAGGATTTGTCTAAGGATTAAGATGGATCAAGAGTTTACTACAGCAATCCATTTGAGGAAACAAATCAAGAAGCATCAGATGGATAAATTTAACAAAATGAACAAAATATTCAGAACAACATGAACAATAAAGACCATACACAGAGCTCTTACATAAAAGGGAAGAGATGGGCATGTCAGTGATCCAACATTCAGCCCCTACTTACCTTGGGATTCTGGTCCACAGCTTTTTTCATGTTCTTCAGAAGATGGTTGTTTGGGCCACCTTCTTTCTCATTAATGTAAACTATTCTATCAAGATCGGGGAAATTTCGGTTCAGATCTATCCCCTGGGCATTGCTTCGACCAACAAACCAGTCTTTAAGCTCACCAGGCTAAATGAGGAAAGGGAACACAAAGAGAAGGGAGATGAGTAGATTCAGGAGATTACATATCAAGCTTTATATGGGTATGTTTCTTCCCATGTGCTTGAGAATAAGAAGGGATCATGTGGGAGAAAAAAACTCCTGAGGCACCAAGAGCTGAGTTAACCACCCCTATTCCTTCCTAGAACTCTGTGGGGACAAAACCAACCCCTGTTTCAATGAGGGTCTTGTAGGACAGGCTTATTCTCATACGGCACTCATGGACTAAGGATGAATAAAATTACCAGCAGTATCAGATTTTTCCGTGCCAGGGGTGTCTCCCCCCAAGACTTGGGTTTTCCCCATTGCCTCATGCCCTGACTGTGAATTACAGATCTCATTGTAGCAAGACTCACAACACCTGTAGGCTTATCTGGAAGCCACAGGAATGTTTGCATTTGTTTCAAGCTCCTCTAAATAACTTACAGGGTAAAGAAGGACCTTAATCTTTACCTGAATCTTTTATTGTGTCTGGCAGCCTTGTTCACTGAAATGGCAGCCATGAGAATTTTTGCAAAATTATTTCTTTAAACTGATTCTATAAAATAAGTTTTGGATTTCATTAAGGAGATGCCTTCAGAATGCACAGTTTTCCCTAGCTTCTCTTGGTAAGCTGTCAGTACTTTAATGTAGGTTAAGTTTGGTTACTGATTTTAATTTGGGGTATACTGAATATACTGTCACACTCTGTGTACAGGATCAAGATATTCTAAATTAGAACAGCAGTTCTAAATCGAGTCTTATCATATTTAAATTTTAGACAACCATATAAAGCAGGTGTACTTTGGCTAAGGAGAAAAAGTTTCAAAAAATGTTGTGAACCTCTAGAGAGAGAGATATTTCAAAGTAGTAAAATGCCACATCAATCTGAGGACAGCTTCTGCTTCACTGCCACGAGAGGGAGATGTACGACCGAATATAGAGTCTGTGCATATTTTTAGAGACTTCATGAGAATCAGTTTAATAAAGATCTTAATAAGGTTTGACTTATTTAATCATAAACAGAGAACTTGAGAACTTTCAACATTTCAATATTAATTTAAAAATAAATATACCTTGTAAGCAAGGAAATTCTTATTTTTGTTTATAACAAAACACAGAATCTGTATTTTGACCAGAATCTGTATAACAGGGTTAGTTTTTGACTTTCATTTGCTAATTATGCATTAATACATTATATGTTTCTTGACTGAGTCATCGCCCTAAAATGCATACTAAATTTTCTTGACTAATACCGTAATTAAAGTATTTCATGCATGAAATTAAGAATCAAAAGTAATTAATGTTAATAAGATGGCTCATAAGGCTTGTTGTTTTGGGACCAAGCTCTGGTGAACGTGAATAATTTTTTTAGGTGTATTTGCATAAGAGTATCCTAAAAGAAAACAAACTTTCACTTTTCTAGGACTTTTGAAACATCATTTATTACTAGGAATCATTTATTTGTTATTTAGGAAGTTATGTCTTTAAGAAGCAGTTCAATCAGTGAACTTAGTGAAAGAATATGCATGAAACATAAGCATAATTATATTTTTAAATCACAGGAGAGAAGGCTAGTTGTTGAAAAGTCAAGCATAAAATCCTCCTTGTTAAACATAAGAAGCCTACTGTACTATTCAGAAATACTTCGGTTTTGTTGTGCCATCCAACAATTGCCACCAGGAGTCCATGTATGTGTAAAACTGTTAGTCCAAGAGCCATTATGATAAAGCTGACAGACACTGATAGATATTCTTACACACAGAGCCTTACAAACCTGGGATGCTGCCTTCTCAAAGCCATCTGGGTTCAAAGATGGCATGATATGGATACGTGTGCTATGGATCAAGTTGATAATAGTATCATTTCCTTTCTGGTATTCATTACACAGGTATTGTGCCAAGAAGATGAGCAACTCCCTTCCAACAGCTTCATTCCCATGCATATTCCCAACATATTTAAATTCCGGCTCTCCTGCAAGAAAAAGAAGAACATGTCTTAGAGCAACATATAAAAATCACCCATGGACCGGATCACGCAGCATCCCTGAGATGTGGGTATGACTATTACTACAACTGGGCATGGCATCCCCAGGAAGCTTCAAAACTCCTTCTAAACTCTGGCTTAACAAATGCTAATTAATATTCAGCTGTTTGCCAAAGACAGAGTGAGAGGAACAGAGGACAACACAGTGTGCCAAAATAAATGCTAAGCACCAACATTAATACTACTACTGTGAAGATCTAATGCAGTTGATGCATCAATACTACAAAAGTGTGTCTTGATTACTTAGTTTTAAAATATATAAACTGACAGTAACAGGGCTTCTTATCTGAACTGTTCTCTCCAAGATTAGGTAAAGCTTATTCTACTACACATGCATTAAACTGCAATTCTTTCATGAAAGCAAGGCCACAACCAGCTGTTGATCACAGTGATTGAAAAAATCTTGCTCAGCAGGTGTTTTGGATATTCACTCAGACTTTATGGGCCAAGTGCAAAACCTAACTCATAAAATCAACAACTTCCATTTAACATTCTAATAAACAGAATTAAATACCATGCTTAAATATTCCATACAAATAATCTATATTTAATGCTTATGTGTATATTTAATGTAAATTTTATACATATTACATAACCATGCAATGCACATATTAAATGTGTAATATATATATATGTTGTAGAACATATAGAATGTGTAACAAATAGATATTCTCTGTATTAAAAAGCCATCCAATATTCCCAACTGCTAAACAGTCTCATTCTCATGACCATGGACATGAAAACCACAAAACATATGTCTTTGGAGCAGTGAGGAATTTGCCTATTAAAAGACTACATTTTGGGCTCTCATTCCAGAGAGGTTTTAGTGTACGTATAAATAACTAAACAAGATCAAGAGGAACTAAAATGAGGAATATGCTATTTTCTAGACTGAAGCTCCTTTTCCCTTATGCTTTTCATTTGGAAATGTAGTTCTGTTGTAACTGCTTTAATCAAATATTCAGTTAATTGTAGACTCTGGATAGTCTTCAACCACACTTTGTGATAGCCTTTAGCACTATTAAAGGGGCAAATTCAAGCCAGGAAAAATGTTACACAAACAACACCTAAGTAATTGCTAATCAAGCATGCAGCCATATCTACTTACAACCTTTCAGTCTGTGCTTGTTAACCTTAATCCAGTGATGAGATGCTAGCACATACAGTGCTATTAATACCATGGCTTTCCTTCCAGCTAAGTTGGTTTTATGAATATGGATTCATCTCTGAAATGCTTTGCTAGACAGGTTTAAAAGTTTCCTAATTTGTGTGAAACAGTTTCACTTTATCCGACAGAATGCCATTATTGTGACTAAACCCCTCCATTTCCTCTTTTGGCATTGAGATCCTATTTACTGTTTCTTTCTATCTGCTAATACCAGGGAATGCAAGAGGTTTAATCAACAAGAGTAATCAGACCATGCAATCAACCTGATCCCATAAAACAGATGGATACTGTATAATGAAATATGCACTGCACATCACATGTACTCAGAATACTCACACACATGTACACTGGCATGTTACTTATGGGGAAAATGCTTCACAAGCTAACAGGCAAAATTGTTACTCCCATAAATACCAACACAACTGCGTTTTACACCTGTGCTTTTCCCTAGGACATACCTAAGGAAGCCTGAAGGAGAAACTTTCTTCTGATTCCCAGACCTGTGCATTAATCTCCCACTTTCTCACCCACTTGAATTTTACAGGCCTGGTTCAAATGAGTAAAGAGAAACATATGTTTCCCATAGGGTATTACTTGGCCTTCCCCCAAAACAATCATTAACAGTGTTTGTAAGGGTTCATGGAAACAGTCACACGGGGTCCACAGTGAGCCAAGATACAGCTTTGGATCTTCAGTAGTAATGACCCATCCCAAATAAGCCAGGAAGAGATACTGAGTCACTGGAAATAGAGAAAGTGTTTCCTATGAAAAGTGATTGAAGAGATCAGCCCCATTTTCCTTAGGTCAAATATACCAAACATCATGTCACAGAGGGCTTGGTCAGGAGAACAGTACTTCCCAACACCACAAACAAGGGACTGATTTTCAGTGAAAGGAAGCAATGACAGTTTCTGGGGTGATAAAGAAAAATTACACAACTCATAACACAAAATGTGAAACCAGTATTTAAAGAATCCTCTTAGCAATGAGGTGTCAGCACAATTCATAAGTTTTGCTGGCAAATCAAGAGTTAAAGGTTAAAGTACCAAAAAGCAAATGTAAAAAGAAGGAAAGGGAAAGATAACAGAAAACTGAATAACAGCCCTGCTTCAAAATGTAAATTCTATATTTATATTTTATCTCCCTTAGGCATTTTCTTATCCCTGTCTCTGAAGCCAAGAAACCCATCTCTCATCCATCCTCTGGCTGCAGAAGACAAGGATGCCTGGTCCATACCTGTCCACACCTCTGTCAGCTCCCAGCCCAAGCACTTTCTTAATTCTAGGCACAGCAACCAAATAAACATTGTGTTTCTTCTCAATATAAGTACTGAATGTCATACTGTATCCAAAAATCTTAGGAAAACTAATTCATTTGATCAGTGCAATGCAGCCAGCATTCCACACCCACTACTGCACCAGAAAGAACCAGCTGCTGCTGCTGCTGCTGCTCCTCCACTGCATGTGTTTACAGACACCTCAAAAGCCAAGGGTGCCAGCAATCAGCTCATTGAACCTTAGCACTTCATGGTTTCCCTGGTCCAGTCATAGAATATGTCCTGCCACACCATTTCCACAAGGTTCAGTCTTCTCTGGAAAACAGCCCAGCCCATGAAGAAAACAGCCTCTGGGTCACCTGCTGCCACCACGCTGCTTAGCCAGAGGAAGAGCTGCTCTTCCCATTAATCCTTCGTGAGCCATTTAATGCAGACCTTAATCACCCTTTGTAAGGTTCCATAACTGCAATTGCCTCAAAGATTTTTTTTTTTTAATTAAAAGATTCTGTAAGTGTCAATTTGACGAAGAACTTTTCAACGGTGTCTTCAACCAGTAGAAAAACTTCTCTGCCACTGCAGAACTGGAAGTGGCTTTAAAGAAGAAGCTTGAAGAAATAATAACTGCCTTTTCTCATTTCTTTGACCCCCACAGAAAAGAGAATGTTTTCATGGATTCCCAGGGTCTAAGATAAAATAAACCCAAAGGAACATTTACATTGTCCAAATATTTAAAATTATTCTTTAATGAATTTTATTAATTTTCTGATGATATATCTTCACAAATGATAGCCTGTAATTCCCAGCAGAAAAAGTATGTCTTGCAAACAATGTATGGCATTTATAAATGCTTACACCTAATTTCAGCTCAGAGATAATTTCAGATACGGAGATTTGTGATAACGAGTGAATTCTAACATAAGAAATGAAATGCAGCAATCAGGTTTGTAAATATCTTCGTAATTCTGGTGAAACCTAAGCCATCACACCATTATGGCTCTTAGAAGGCTTTTACATCCTTCTTAGACTATATGTGGTATACTCATTACAACCTGATGAACAATTGAGGAAAAAAGTATTTTAAAATATCATGCTTTTCTGGCGCCTGGCAAACATTGGGAATGTCACCATTCCCTTCTGCAGTTACTGTCAGCAAAGGTCTTCTACAGTTTCCTAGGAACAGCTTGTACATCGTTAATGCTAGACAGGTCATCCAATTAACGGTGACTAACCACTGCCATTTTCAGGTCAGGCTGTATTTGTACAGTAAAGACAGTAATTTTCTAAAACATAGGGACAAAAAGTTTACCACCTACTAATTATATACCCTATGAGTGAAGGCAATATCATGCTACCAGCCATGGTCTAATGTCAAGCAGTTAGCCTTTAAAATGTACAGTATTTCACTTGTGGAACTGAAAGCCATATGGGAGAAAAACAATTAAGTCCCAGGAAGTTTAAGTGCTTAAGGAATTCTTTTGCAAACGAGCCTCAAATATCCTTAAAAATCTGAGTCCTTCTGCTGTCCTGTATTTCTTATGGAAAAGCCAAAAACATTCCTGAAATAACAAATTTAGTATTTCTGATTACTTACAGTTGCTTGTCATTTTTAATATGGCAACCAGCAAACTTCTCTTGTAGATAACTGGCAGAAGAAATCTCAGAACCTCATCGGCAAGAAATTTATTCATTAAATGTTATTGAAGACTTTTTTACACTCCAATTTTTTATTAGCATTTCAAAGAGAAAGAAATTATCTGGAGATCAACTACATGGAAAACCAAAGATTATAAAATGAGTTTCTCCTTCAAATATGAAAAAAGTGAGCAAATAAATGAAGATGCAAGATAGAAAAGTGAACAAATTAGAAAATTTAGATTTCTAATACCCTGTAAAACAAATGTCTTGAATTTGCCTCGTAACAGCATTTAAATGTAAATGTTGGTCTCCTCAGTTTGTGGAGAAAATGGCATTGAAAGACAGAGCCACAACGCAGTATTAGTTTCTAAATCACTGGATAGGCCTTACATAAATTTAGGACAACATTTATTAAGATGGTAGCATCAGCCTAACCTTGCTGACCAAGAAACTACTGGAAGTTTCACGGGTGGCTTACATGAAAGCAGAAACAGGTCAACAGTCAACACCAAAGAGTTTTGAAAAAAATAGTATTTCCCTTTCTTGCCACTAGCTGCTGGAAAACACACTGGAAGAAAACAAGATGAAAAGAAGGATCTTTTGGCAACCTCTTGTTTTAAAAAAACCACATGTACTTTTAACAGCTATGATTTAAAATCAGTTTCAAGCTCTTTCTGGAAATTTTCATAATTACTTGAACACTACTGCTTAAAATCAAAGCTAACAATAAATTCTGTACAACAGATTAAACTTGGAGTGAAAGCTCACAAGCAGCAGCTGTTTCTGCTGGCCTTGACACAAAAATTAAGATGCGATCTCCATTCTACTGAGTACAAAGCTTGTGAGCAGGGCTTCAAACTAGGATCCTACGTGTCCTTGCATTGGAAATTAAATTCTCCAGACAGATTACCTCATGCCAAAGACAGCTATTTCCACCACAAAAGTTCTGGATGACTCAGTGCTTTCTCCAGGTTTCCAACATCCCACTCTCACCCCGGCAGCTACAGGACTTGGCACAGCCTCCCACAAAAAGTGGGCAAAGCATCTGCTCAGCTCCTGCAGTCCCCACCTACAGCTCTTTGCTGGCACATCCCTGTGATCTTTCCACAATATGCTGCACTTGCACTGAAGTGTTGCACAATGTAGCACTGCATCCAGCCTTGTGGGAAAAGCCCACCTGTTTTACCACAGAATACAACAATTTTTGCCAACTAGGTTGGTGTTACTGCTTACAAACTGATGGTTCCATCCAATACAGGTGGCAATGATTCTTTAAATCATAACAAACTGCTTGTAAAGGAAAACAAGTTTGTTTATTTAATCAAACACTTTTAACTTAGTAAGCAACACTGAAATGTGATATGCAAAACCCCCTCATTTTGTGTAAATGTGTTAAAAAGGCCTCTCAAGTTCAAAGCAGATTTTAAAAATCATCAGAACTTTAGAAGCAATAAATAACCTTCTACATATACATCTGGATTAACCAAGTTTGTTTTATAACAGATGGCATTTCTTCTGCCCTAAGAAAACTAAATAGGAGTTTGCATTTACAGAATTCCTTAGTGTTACAGCAGCAAGTATTGTTAGCTCAGCACTGACGACGAAGTTCCTAAGAAACCAAACATGAAATTGGTTTTCACCTTTACCAATCTGTGAACCACCCTTACCAGTCTGTGGCACAGCACAAAACAGGGGGTTTTGCCTACCAGTTTTCCTAGCTCTCACTGCTAGGAAAAAACAGACCAAAACATACCCTGGCATTCTTTGCAAAGGACACTTGTGCTACAAAGATGTCATGACTAACTGTCCGCAGTGATGCTGTCTCTGGGATGCAATAGATTCATCTCTTCCACTGTGCTCAGTAGGAGAGGAGGATCCATTTATAACAAGTGAATTTTCATTTCAAAAGCACTCACTATATTCCTCAAGATAGGGCAAAGATTTTTCTTATTTTCAATCTATCATTTTATCATTGAAATAAACCCAGTTATGAGCAAGTCGACGCATAATTTAGACATGTATTCAGGATGGTTCCTCATCAAGTTCACTTTAACAAGCTTTCTCTCTTCAGCAAATTCTAGAATCAGCTTTTTCACTTCAGCTACAAAGGTACTTGCCAGTTATCACAGCACTTCAAAAGGACCAAGCTCAACTATCTCATTCCTTTTGCATGTAACAACTATGTGGGGAATTTCAAAGCTAAACTAGTTCAAACGCCTGCTGCCAGCAGGAGACACATTTGGGCTCTGCTTTTCCTCATCCTCATTTCATGAGAAATAAAGAGAAGAAATAAAAATCAGAAAAAACCCACAACATTTATACCTAGATTCCAGACTCTAAAGTTAAAGAGCTGGGCAAGAATGCTGGACAAATAATCGAAAAAACGAAAGTAAAGTCTCCCTTATTACTGGAAACCATCAAGGGAAAAGTCAATGAAAACATGTCGATAATTCTTTTTCAGTAAATTATACAGGCCAAATTAAACATTGTTATGTAGGTTTAGATTAGAAGAAATTATTTACTATGAGGGTGGTGAGGCACTGGCACAGGTCGCCCAGAGATGCTGTGGATGCCCAATCCCTGGAAGTGCTCAAGGACAGGTTGGATGGAGCTCTGAGCAACCTGTCCAGTGCAAGGATCTATGCTCACATCAGGGGAGCTAGAACTAGATAATCTTTAAGCTTCCTTGAAACCCAAACCATCCTGTGATTCCCCTGCCATACAGGTGCCCAAAAACACAGAAGGGCAGCCAAGAGCTTGTGCAGCAGCAACTTCCAAGCTGGAAATGATGCACATTGTGATTTTCCCAGCAGTGCCCAGAGCATACAGCAAATCTGAAAGAACTGAGGGAGTAAAGTCAGGCCAGGGCTCCTCCTCTGTAGCATCATTCCCCAGAACTCACTGCAAGGCCATTTTCCAGGAGGAAAGCAAGCTTGGGCAGCATTCAGGGCTGCACTGCCTTGGGCCCTGGGCTGCACCAGCATGTGAGAGGGAAGCACAGAGTTCATTTTCACCCAGCAAAACTCCTTGCATTGCTCTCTCCATAGAGGAGAGCTATTTCTGACTGAAAAGTACCACAATTTCTGTCACAAGGATGTTCTGGGTCCTTGGGAAATATATTTTCTCTGCTTGAAAGGAATAAGAAATAACTAGTGGTAAGCCTCCAGACTTGTTTCCTGGATTTCCAGAAGCCTTCCTGAGGCATCACAGTGGCACTTGTTAGTCCACCAAGGCTCCTGGTACTGGACGCTCCTTCTTGATTGCTAACTGGAACATTCTTTTATTTCACTGCTATTTTGTCACAATCTGACACTGTGTGAAGAAACCTGTGGGCTGCAGAGCTGTGATTCAGGCTGATGATGCTGAAGTGCATTGGTCATTGCTAACAGAGGGAAAGGGATAAAATTTCCCCAAAAATGTACCCCGGCAACAAGTCTCTTGTGTAGACACCAGGTTACAGAATAATACTTCCTTTTGCACTGGCATATTTATTCAGCTTCCCTTTTTCAGATGAGCCTGAATATTTACTGATCTTACCTTCTTTGATTATTGGCCATGGAAGTTACAGAAAGTGTTATAAAGCGACCTTTTATAAAAATGACAGAAGGACAGAGGCAAAGTGCAGAAGTTAATTATGCTGTTAATGTGCTCCTTTGTGGGAAAAAAAATATGAAAAATTGACTTGTGAGAAGTCTTTGACTAACAGGGACACCATTTACACCAGAACGCAGCCAATCTGATTTATGTCAATATTCTCAGAAATCAACAGATACCCAGGTAGCTTCTTTTAGTTGTAAAAATTATTTTATTATTATGCTTTTGATAGAAATAATTTCTAACAGAGTTCTGTCATTTCAAATGCTGGGAAGGGCGGGGGGGGAGTGGATTCCAAAAAAAATACATCTGCATTGTAGCCTTAAAAACCTGGCAAATTCTGTGAAACCCTGATGGGAAAGTGCCTGATTTTAGCAGCTAATGCTCTCTCAAGTTCCTGCATTTAAGGTATGAAGCCTATGTGATAACCAGCAGTAAATCACAATTGTACTTGTGCTTCAGATAGGAGTGGTTAAATCATGTTAGTATAAAGCAGAAGAAAATGAAGGTTAAATGGGTAGAGAGTGATCAACACTGGTAGAGCAACACTACATATCCAAACATAGCAATATTGGCTCAATGTTATGTGAAAATTTTAAAGAAAAATTGGTATTGTACTTTAATAATTTATTTATAGTCAGTCAGTAGAAATGCAGACCTGTATGCTTGGAGAAGGTCTGTCTGTTCACACTCACATATGTTTGAAATATGGATACTCTTTAAAAAATGCCCCTCACATCATCTTACACAATAAAAAGCAAAGCAAACAAGCTATTATTACTCCTAGCAAGACAGTATAATAGTTTAAGGAGAGGAAGCTAAACTGGTGCAGTGGCTAATAAAATCAACCTTTGTGCGTAAGAGGAAGAAGTGAATCATACAACAGATTCATGACTCAATAGTAATGATGGAGATAACTGAACCAGACAAATCCTATGTCTCCACAGCAGATGTGAGTGGATCCAGAAGGCTTTCAGGAGATGTTTTGCCTTTAAATAAGGGAGCTCCAGACAAAAAAATCGCATATGGACATTGACCCTGACACTGCAAAGCACAGTACAGCTGTATAGCTGAGACACAGAACAGTCTTCATAAGATAGAAATGGTTAACAAAAAAAACCTGTAATGGCTTTTAGGTCTGCTCAGAGCACACACTGCAGCGTCCTAAAACCAGGTGTTTTTCCTCATATAGGGAACAAACGTAATGCTTTCTATTTTCTCAGTTTTCGTCAGAGCTTCCACTAGGTTTTCCCTCCAAAGAGCAGTAAGATATTTCTGCATTTACATTTACAATATGCATTGTGCACATGGTCTTAGTCAAGAACAACAGAAATTGCAATCCTGACCTTGAAGAGCACTCTGTAAGTGCAGAAAGTCAACCAGCAGCTGAGCACCCACCTACTTCATAATGAACTCTATGTATGGCAATGGAGCTCTGCGAGATTTGGTATAAAATGAACCTAGCTAGGGTTTATTCTAATTACACATAGAAAGGCTACTTCAAAGTAACAAGGCACATTCCTCTCAAAAGGGCAAAGAATAGCCATGTTCTACCATTATGCCCAATATGCCTCCAATATGCCAAGGACATTAAAGGGCAATGACCAGCAGGTCAGTAACCAAGGAGTAATTCCTAGCACTGTCCAATTACTGTTTCCTCTGAGCAATACAAAGCAGCTACAGAAAATCCATCTTTTGTGGTCCCTTTCATCTCACTTGAAACTTCCTTTCTCTTTTATGTTAATAGCAATAGATCAGACAAGCTCCTTTTTGACAATGCAGAGGAAACATCATGTTAGTGAAAAAGTACATCTTATCCAAGGACAATTTTGTTCACTAGTAAAAGTCCAAGGGCTTTTGTTACTTCTGCCAGTTGTATCTGACGTCAGTCTGAGCATTTTCACCACAGTTCCTGTGTTGTCACTTACATTTTTTAGTAAGTGTAATAAAATACTGGGAGCTGAGATTTTGCCACGCTTCTGAAATTCAGAACAATATTAAAGCACTGAAACCAAGAGGAAAACAACGACCTACCTTTCAGATTTATTGCATTTTATTTCCATTTTATGCAGGTGTAGAAAGCTGGCAAAGTATAGCAAAGAGGCATAATTAAATCTGGCATGTTTAAAAGCTGGATTCATACATTTTGTACTTTTATTCAAAATATTCTGAGATTTGTGAAATTACTTTTCTCACACATACTGCCATTATTCATGGCATCAAGTTAGCCATGAAAAGTGTTTGAAATATGGTTAGCCAGCCCACAGAAGACAGCATAATAGAACCAAAAAGCATCTCCTGAGAAGCCCTAGAGCAACATTCTCACTTGAGGCATTTGGGCTACTTTGAGAAGGAAGACTTCTCTAAATGAAGAAAAAAGGGAACCTAGGAAATAATAATGCCAATCAAATAGGAAGATGATGTGATGCCTGATCCAAAACACATCTATCAAGCTCGTAATTTGAGAACAGTAATACAACAAACAGAGGAACAGTACTGAGTAGTGTGGCTGCAAAATCTTTTCTAACTATACAAGCATTTCTCTACCTTTGTGTTTGTCTGTGGATACATGCATCTCATAAAGAAGCAGGAACGTCCCTCACTGAGAGACTCCAGCAACAAGGAGGTCATCCCCAGGTCATGAAAATTATTTTTGTGTTTCTTTTTGCTAACATCGTCTTTGATCTAAAGCACATTTCTAATTTTAACTAAAGAAATTGCATTTGCAGGTACTCAAAATCATATGAAAAGACATATTTGGCACAGTTCACAAACAAAATCAAAACCACATGATTACAAGACAGAGAAAAAACCTTTTGGGAAGTGATCCAGTATTCCCTGTTTTTATTAACCCTGTTACACCTTACAATTCAGTAGATCATTCTTATTTAACTAAATGATCTGAAAGAAAATATTTTTAATGAAATTATTATATTTTTGTGCTAAAAGACAAAGTTGCTTGGATTGTTTCATAAAATATTAGCGTTCCAGGATTTGACACATTTTCTACTTTTTTTTATATGTATGTCACATTTTCTTTCAACCTGGTCTTAACTTTTATGATCACACTGTGATGACTGCCAAAAGCATGCTTCAGGATATTTTTTCCCAGCAGTTTGCTAAACCATAAAGAAAAAAGAAATAGTTACAAAATGTAAGTAATCTAAAAAATGTGTTCGGATTTTAGGAACACAGGAAGGCAAAGGGACTGAAGATTATGGCACTGAACACTAAAAACTGAACCTAATAAAAGGCAACAAATTTGGCAAAGAGCAGCCAACCCATAACTTACTAAGACAACTACTAACCCTACATGAAGGGACTGTGCTTTTCTCCCCAAACAGCACAGTGATATTTGACCTGATTCTAACCATAGAATCATTCTTCTTCTATGTATACAACAAGGACCTTTTCCCTTTTACCTGTAGCCAAAACTACCACTGAAATTGCACTGAGAGCTCAGTTTTGTCTTTTTTTCCTTTATGTAGGACTTGAACCATTAAGCATATACGTACCTTCAGCATATTAGCGCTGGAAGAGTTCATCTGGAATGTCAAGTCAAGCATATACTCAGGAGTATAATACTTTAGACAGAACAAGGTATTAGACTCAAGCAAAAGCAACTTTGAGAAAAGATTTTCCACTGACTCCTGTAAATTCTCAATCAAGTTTTTATTTCTGAAAAGTTCCTCTCTAGATGCACTTTTTCTATCCACATTTGGCTTCTATCCACATTTAACAATTTTTTTTAAACAAAAGCTTTTCACCTATTTATAAGTCCTCTGAGGGTAAAAAAATATAGGCCAAATTCAACAACTCTTTTTTTTTCAAAGATGATTTCTTTCCAGTTATGTACGTAGAAAAATTAATTTTTTACACTAGGATTCTCCAGGTGGCTTGTTTTCACTGAAACCTTCTCTTCAAACCAGGTATGAACCAAAAGATCTTACTAAGCTTGACTACACCATGTTGAAGATGAGATTTAGAATCTTGACACTATTTGAAAAGCTGCTAGAGAAAAAGTGCACAGAAGGGCACTCAGGTGTACTAGGGTGTCAATGCCTAACTACCTGATTTTGCTTAAACAGGAAGACAGAAGGTAAAATCACATCCCTGTTCCACTATTGCTATGCTAAGACAACTACTACAAACTGTTAGAGAATTAACCTTTTTTTCACAGAGGGAAACCAAAGCAGCACATAGCAGGCTATGCTGGGACCAAATACATTCCAGGATCGATCCCAGGATAAGCTTTTTGTCCCCCACTGGACCTGGAAGTCCAGTACTGCAACCCCATGAAAATGACAAACTCAAAACCAAGGTGTGCTCATAAAAGATTTCACACTGGGAACAATGCTGTTTTCACATCTTACACTACTCAGAAGGCCCCATTAGATCTAAATAATCAACTCAACATGTCAAAGGAAGCAGGATATGAGGGCAAACCTAAGAAAGAAAAAAAAAAAAGAGTCCAAGAGATAATTTCAGGAACTGTGAGTTTCCTGACTAGGAAATGCTGTTCTTCCACGGCTTCATAACTTACAAACTACCAAGCTAAAAGATAACACTGTAACATAGGAAGCCAGACTTTATCAGGGGTTCTGACCTATGCATTGCACACACCTTCTATGGGAATCTCATGCTTTAGCTTACAGCTTTTTCAAAGAGGCAAAAATGATGTTTTTCCCCAGAAAAAGAAAGGTTCCTATTTAAGATTGCTTGTTAATGGAAAGTGAGTCTGCTAAAGTCTGCTTGAGTCTGCTAAAGAAATACAAAAAAATCACTTTACTATACTGATCACTAAACAATAGACATTGAAAAAACCCTCCCAAAAACACACACCAAAACAACCAACACATCAGTGAGAGCTGATAGTCCCTCCTTCCCAACATGCACACAAGCATAATTATAAGGGATGGTCACAGTGCAGAAAGCCATTCTGGGATTTTAACCATGGTTTACTCTAAGCTGCCACTGCAGCAGAGCAACACTTCCCAAACAAGCATTAATGCCATTGTCACAAAGCCTGTACCACCCTCAGGAAAGGACAGGCACCTCTGTGCCACCACTGAACAATGAATGTACCTGCTCTGGGAGCATCTGGGCAAAAAAAAAAAAAAAAAAGAGAATAGAACCATATGGCCAGCACAGGGCAGGTCATGATCTTACCACAGACCCCATTAACCCCTTTTCCTCCCTTACCTTTAAGAACTGCAGTGACAAAAGTAAGCATTAAGGAGAGATCTGAGGAAGGATATCAAGCATGGCCTCTGACCCTGCTGTGGGGAATTTGTTTGCTACCTGTCACAAGACTGAGTGCAAGAAAGGTGGTTTGAAAATTTGCTCAGTGGGCAACAGATCATTAACAGATCAGAAGTACACATCAATATTTTAACACTGAGGTTTTAACATCTACTAATTGTATTACCTTACACTGAGGTTTTAACATCTATTAATACTTTGTTAATGTTTCAACAGCAACAAAATCAAGTACCAATCCGAAATTATACTCCAAGCCTTTGGACTCAGAGAAACTCCCAAAACAGGCAGAAGAAGCAATATTATCTCAAATTCAGACAACTGAATATGAGTGCAATTTTTTTATAGGAACAGCTCAAAATGAAGAAGCAGACAGGATGGTGTAAGAAAAGCAAGAGTGAGCAAAATGAAATTGCTTCACTGAACAGTTAGTGTAAAAGCAAGTGAATAATGGCAGAGAAAAAAATACACAGCACTCGCTTCTCATTACACTGAAATTTTTCTTGAATATATTGTTAATATGGTTCCACTAAAAAACCACCACCAAAATAAGAGCCTTATGATAGTTTTGAAAGTCTAAGCAGCAGTACAGCAGAGCTTTTTCTTCATGGATTTTCGCTACAGAAATATCCTAACAGCTGCAATTTTGGTATCACATCGATGCACACAAGGGAAAGCAGGATGACACGAGATGTTCAGCTGCTATTTGCTTATCATTTGGCTTTATAGCTACATGTTTCTATTTACATGAAGGAAGGAAATGTCCTCTCTTATGGCTTTATTTTAGGCTTGCTGAATTGGGATTACAGTCACACAAACACACCTACAAAGAAGAACACAAAGTTTGTGAAAATGATGTCACAACTGGTGAATGTAACATTTTTCAGGTAAATTACACAAAACTAGAGAAGCATTTTTATTGTGCCCTTCCTGTGTAGGCCCATTGAAATCCCATGAATGTTCTAAATCAATTTACAAGAGTGAAAGACAGCTATTTTTTAACCAGTTAAGTGAGAAAGTCAAAGAAGCTGACAATGTCTGCATGGAAATTTTGCCTCCTCCTTCTGCCAGAAGATTTTGCTCTGAAGTAGAACTAGACATTTTTTTTTTTTTCCCCACAAGTGAATGATGTCAGAGACTGCAAGCATCCTGGAGAACCAGCATCCAAGCACCTGTCAAAGGCAATGGTCCATGACACCATAATTTTATTTTTAAAGTGAATCTAGCTGTTAAATTCATCAGTAAGGGAGTAAATGTTGATATTCAAAAGTATTGTGGCAGTTCGGATTCTCACCTTTATTGACACAGAGATCAGAGTATTACGGTTCCTCTGTGAGCATGCCAACTCAAAAAGCACTTCTGGCTTTTGTGAAGGGCTGGAAACATTCATTCATAAAAATCCAAAGCTCTATGGAACACAGAAATATTGTAGCACTTCTGAGATTTGATAAAACAATGTCAAACCACATTGCTCCAAATCCTGTGCCAAATTGTCTACCAGTTGAAGAAGGATTAATGTCTGAAGTGATCAGACTACAATACTGCATTTAAACAGGTCACTGGTGAACAGAAAAGTAGCCTGAAGTAAGTTTGAAGAGCTGGCATAAAGATCACTGTGACCGTGTTCACAGGGGTTCTTGGATGAGGGAAGAGACGAGAATGTTGGCTCCATGTTCAGAAGGCTTGATTTATTATTTTATTATATATATATATATATATATATATTACATTATCACTATACTAAAAAGAAAAAGGACAGGCTTCCTCAGCAGGCTAGCTAAGAATAGAAAAGAAAAGAATGATAACAAAGGCAGCTCTCTCAGACTCTGTCCGAGATAGCTTGGTCCTTGATTGGCCATTAATTATAAACATCCAAGATGGGCCAATCACAGGTGCACCTGTTGTATTCCACAGCAGCAGATAACCATTGTTTACATTCTGTCTCTGAGGCCTCTTAGCTTCTCAGAAGGAAAAATCCTAAAGAAAGGATTTTTAGTGAAAAGATGTCTGTGACAGATCACCATACCATTCATAACATGATTTATTTATTTGTCCATTTATTCTAACTTCAGTACCCACATTTTAATAAAAGGTTAAAACCCAGATGTTTGAAAGTACAAAATCTCCACACTTCAAATGCATAAGGACATCTCAAAGAAACAAGTGTTAAGATTTGGATAAGTAATATTTTCTGTTTCTTATTTTCCATTACACATGATCATAGCTACATATATTATTTCATACAGAAAGAGAGTTTTGATCTTTAAAATTATTCTGTGTTGGACTTATTGTTATTGTTTAGTTTGGTGGGTTTCCTCATTCAGTTCTGTGGTATGGGATTGCTCTCTCTCTCCTAGATTTGACTGTGATTAGTTCTAAAGGAATAACAGATGTAAAGAGATGGGCACAGCCAAGTTTGGGTGGCAGCAAACCACAGAAGCAGCCCACTACCTGCTCTAATGAGCACCAGGTAAAACACATGTGCATTCCATCAATAATGCACTCTGAAGATACACTGCTTTCAGTGACACTGTGCATTTCAGAGGTCTGGAAAGACATGACAGATCCCCCTCAGAGCATATTTTCCATCAGATGTATTTTTTCTGCCAAATATAGGAAATTGAGATTTTACTTTGGCATCAATACTCTCTGCCCAGAGATACTGAATACTGAACTTGACACATTTCACTGGCACAAATTCCTAGTGTTACTTTTTTCTCACAGAAACTCTGATGTAGGTAATTTCAAAGAATTATTCTGGAAGCAGAATCCTGGGTAGCAGACCAAGTTAAACCCCACATCTTTCTAAGTTCAAGTCTCTCCACTAGATCTGCACATTGCAAAAATTATCCAAAAAAGCAATGAAGCAAGCCAAAAGCATCCAATCAATGTTTACATAGCAGAGCTATAAATCCTACTTTACATCACAGTGCACAAAAACTTCATTTCTCATCATACAAGCTTGAAGAGGGGATAAAAAACTACACTTTATCTCCTTTAAAAATTTTAAGGCTATGGCATTGTAATTATTTTCATAAACCTATATCCTATACATAAGGTATAGCATTAAGACAAAGTGTCTTTTTTCCAAGAACTTATCTTCATTCAGAAACACTTATGCATTTTTAATTTACCTTACCTTTTACAGAATGTTAGAAATGGAAGACAGAGAGGCTTATTAAAACTACTTACTCAGAAGAGAAGTTTATTTTTAAAAATGAAGAAAATACTTAGTATGTGCTAAGATTTCCTCTGCAAATCACTGTGGAAATACAAATGATGCTGTGCTCCTGTAGCACTTAGATATCCTTCATTCTGGGGAACAGGAGGCCAGGATTTCCTGAGGTTAAAATTCAATACAGAAGATAATCACTGTTGAGTTTTTCCACCAAATCAAAATATTTCCAAAGTTATTGTGGATTTTAGGGTGAGTTAAGAGCTAAGCTGCCATAAGAGGTCAAACAATAAAGGCAATTATAGAGAAGAATACAAGACCAGTGTAAGCTACTCTAAGCGGACAATAAGATGAAATATGAAATAACATACCATGTCAGCCTCTGAAAGGAACAAGCTCAGCTCTGCTGCAAGGCCTGTAAGTGAACAAAGGCAGCAGCCTCACAGCATTGCAGTGACTGGAAAACAGCACTTGGAAATTCAGTCACTTGCCCAGAAGGCTATTCCATGATTCAAGGTAATGTTTTTGAAAGCAGCAGAGAAATACTTTGAAGAAATTGAAGGTCCTCTATAGTAAAGGGTGAGGGAGAAGAAATTTTCATTACAAGGGACCCAGAAAGAAAGAGGACAACAGGAAAAAGGTGCAAACTGGCAGCCTGAGCTCAATCAGTGCTATTCCCTGAAGCCTGAGAAACAGAGGTGCCAGATGTGGAGCCACCCAGCCCACAGCCCTCAGCCAGGCAGTGCCTCAGTGCTGCGTGGTCCTAGAGATGGAACACAGACCAGCTCCCCCCAGCTGCTGGGCTCACACCCACACAGAGACAGGCAGCACTGGCACACCACCTTCATGTTTCCATGGCCTTGCCAAAAGGTAACAACCAGCTTTTCATCATCATCCATCCTGTGAGACCAAGAGCACGGACCAATCAGCCACAGCATCCTGCTCTTTTCACACCATCCAAAACTGCAAAGAGTTGCCACGCTGGCAATAAGAAGGACAAAAAGGAGAGGAGGTGGGACATCTTCATTGACTTCTCATGCCACTGACAACACCACCTAGCACTGGACTAAGAACAAGCAGAGAATGAACACTTCTGGGTATCTGCTCATACTTTTTTCTTAATTTAACTTTCTTGTTTCAATCCTATTAGATTTTTTCCTGTGGGTTTTGTTTTTTTTTTAATATGACAGTTTTCTTACTTCATGTCTTCACTCACCTTTTTCTTTTAAACCATCTCCTCACTACTAAGTTTAAACAATTAATTACTTTCTCTCTGATCAAGTATTCCACACTGAATAGTGTTTCCATATGTGACCTCACCACTGCTTAATCCTTACCCTTTGCTTTCTGTCCATCCATCCTGAAAAATATTCCATTTGGCACAGTAATAGCACCAATTCACTGGAGACCTGTTGGACACCCAAAGCAGCAGCAGCAGCAGCTATGTGTCCTGGGCTACTGCCAAATTAATGTATTTGCATTTATATTCTTTATAGCCTTGACAAGCACTCAAGTAAAACCAGTGCTTGGCCTCCTAGAGCCCCCACCATAACACTGGGGTAGTTTATTCAAGTGACTGGAACGGATGGAACATCACATGCATTGGAGCAGTGCTGGGACACGCACTGTCCCAGTTTTTGTGTCAAAAGGTGACATTATTTTAGCTGCTGCCTCTACAGGCTCAGTGCTTCAAAACTTGGTGCTCTCTCTGAGCTATTTTTCAGCCTTCCTCTCTTACTTTTTTCCATTATATCCATCATCACAGTATTCTTACCTCTGGAAAACATCTTGTAACCAATTTCTACCCTCACTTAGATCAGTGAAAAGCAGTGCACTGTGTAACTGTTCATAGAAAAGCCAGCTCATTGCTTCCACTGCTGCGTTGACTTTGCTATCCAGGAAGAAAACATTCATCTTGTAAGTGAAATAAACTTGAATTAAGTAAAAAGTATCCTTAACAGTGATGTTTTGGTCCATGATAAGGACCAAAATTACATTTCAATTGCAGATTATTCTCAGAAGTCAAATTAATACAAAAAGTATATATACTGTGATTTTACTTTTACTAGAATTATGAAGAGTTTTGCCCAGTTCTTTCTCTTCTGATCATTCTAAAAATGGTTAACACTTGATAATTAACTAAGGACGCTTCTTAATTCATTGTTTGCATTCTACTTATCAGTGAAATGTAATTCCAGAGTCTTTCTACAAACATTGCTTATGATTCATGGTTCCTGAGGAAATTTCACAGAGACACAGGTGTGAAACTATAATTATGACATTATGACAACTTTATGAGTTGGCGTGTCAAACACAGTCCAGCATTTCCATGGGAAAAATCAAAAAGGTCAGGAATTTCCCTCCAGAGTTGTGATTAAAAAAAAAAACAAAACAAAAAACAACATAAAAACAATGTAAAGAAGTAAAGAACAGAGAAAGAATTTTAAAATCATAATTAAGTTTTATAATTTCCAAAGTGTTCCTCAAAGAGAGAATTTTTTTTAAAGAAATCATAATAGCTTTATTCAATTTGACTAATTTTAAAAAATTGTATTTATTTTGCTAGGGAAATGTGAAGAAAAAGAATCCATTTTAAGAAGTTTATTAACACAGTGGTATCAAAAAGAATGAGAACAATCAACTTCGTCTTTGTGATATCAGCTAGAGACACTATTTCACACAAAAATATCAAGGAAAAACTACTACTAATAATGTCATAATCATTTCAACATATATTTCTTTCCTTGCCTCTTTTCACAGAATACCTGATATTACAATACCTCCAATCCCATTGGGAATTAATGTCTCACACTGCTGAAAATCATTTCTTCCTGAGGGTGCCAACCTCCAGATTATTAGGAAATACAATAAATTCGTATCTATCCTCATGAAAAATTCTGTCATGTTTCCTTTAATGAGTGGGTTGTTTATTCTGGTCCTTCCTTTAACTTTTGATTTAAAGAGCCCCACTGCACAAGAAAATCTTGTTGATGGAAGTGTGAAAGCAGCATGGACAAGTGGGTACAACTACTTAAGTGGGTGACAACAGTGATGAAGATGCAGGTTTAAGCACAGGCTAGCACTACAAATAAACACCAAAAAATTCCAGCTACAACACCCTCAGGCTCTTTTAACAGAGAGGCAGACCTCTGGTAACATATTTTCATTTCTACTTTCTGGTACAACTGCAGTTTTAGTTATTTAGTGGAGACCCTATGAAGGGATGGGTTTGTGCCTCTCTCTTCTGAATAACTTTGTCCTCCACAGATACAATTATCCACATATCAGTCACTTAAAAGAACGAAACTTTCCTTGAACATCTTGTTAACTCTTGTGCAGTTTCAGAGTCCCTTTGAGTCTTGGTAAATAGGCTTGCCATGATTCTTCAGAGTAAATACAACTGAAAAGATCTCAAAACAGACAGATCTTTTTAACTGGCATCAAAACACTTCTTTCTCTTTTGATATAGCCTACAGAAAATCCTTCCTAGAATAGTGGGCACTCAGTAAACATTTTCTGCTACCACACTATAATTGTTCACATAGCAACACATCAGCACTCTTGGGAGAATTCTGTTTCTTTTTATCTAAAGAACTTTCACAGACTTTAACATTAGCTAGATTCTTTCATGTCTTTTCTGTATTTGCAGAGAACTAAATGAAACAGTTATTCAAGATGCACCATATCCCTCTAACCTATCTGCTCTTACCCCTTCAATACATGAGAAAGTTTTAGAAAGTTACCTTTGGTATTTTTGTTCCCATTCTCTAAGACCACTTCCTTTTTAAAGTTATTTATGTTTTTCCCCTTTGAAATTACTGAATTGCAGACAAAGCAAGCTCTTGACTTGAACATAGTTTAAGCGTAGCAGACCTTTGAAGCCTTTGAGCCTAATGTGAACATTTGAAACACTGTTTTCTGGGGTATCTTTCATTTGGCTGCCTACCAATGGCATTCTGGTTTGCCTTGATCCTCTGGTGAGACAGGATCACTGTGTCCACAGTGTTACAGATACTGACCTCACTCTTGCAAGTCAAGCAAATAGGCTGGCCTGAGAAACCTTCCCTGAGTGCACTGTAACCTTCTTACAGCTGATAAAAATTTCAAAAGATCTTTTTCTATAATATGTAATAGTGTTTCAAGTTTGGAAAAATGGGTCAATATATGCCAGGAAATCACCTGAAAAGACTTGGTAAAAAAATTGGTGAATTTCGATGCACCACGTAAGAATGGCAAATTGAAACTTGAATTTCAACTATAGCTTCACGTTTCAAACTGATTCATAATTGGGTAATTTTATGAGTTCATTCATTTTTATTAAAACTTATTTAATCAAATTGTATTTGGGGAAAAAATAAAAATCTTTGTTCAAGTGAAACATTGCCACTGGAGAATTCTGACCATTGCAGGAAAGATCACTCCACAGCATCTTGACTGAACCAGGAAGACAAGGAATACAAATACAAAGCAGCAGACTTTTGATTTTTGACAATTCAAAAGTCAAAAAAATTATTTTTTTTTAAACCACTAGGACTGTAATGTTTTTCAGATGGATATTTTTCCTCTTTTCCGTTTTGGTAATTTTACACAGAACAATATCCAAATAAATTGTAAAAACACATTTCTGCTTTTCAAAGCATTAAAAAATCAAAAGCAGTTTTGAAAGAGTTTCTCATTTGATTTTGGTGCTTGGTTTTCAGTTGTTGGGGTTTTTTTGATTTCCCCAAGAGCTTAGCAAAAAAGCCTGGTCTTTGAAGTAGTCTGAAATTTTAATTGCTGCTAGTGATAGCCAAGCAAATACGAAAGAAAAACAACCAAAGGATCGATTTTGCACATGCTGAAGATCATGAAAGCTTTGCTAATAACATCAGTAAAAGCAAAATGCCCCAACTTATTGCGTATGTCACAATGGTCACAATTGTCTCTGGATGACTAGAAATGGGGAAAGCACGGGCTTCACATACTGTATCTGCCATTAAAGCTTTCACTGTGCACACTTAATACAAAGCAGCTTTCAACACGAGATCGGGTATAATGATGTGCTAATTTGTATCTCCATATAATATTCAGGTGATCTGGGATTCATTTGCTTATCAAACAGAAGAATTGACAAAATCTCACAGCCATTGGTGTTGTGCTTCTTTTCAGATTTTCATACCACTGCTTTATGAAAAGGTATTTGCAGCATGAATATGAAGGGCTGGAAAGTTTACCAGGTACCTGTTTATATGTAGCCTCCTATCTAAGGACTAGAGTTAAGTATTTCCAGTCTTTAAATTTCACTTTTTCTTACTGAGTATTCCAGGAGCTTTAAAGATCAGCTGAACAATTACCCCACAGATTGGTGCATCTTCACGTCCAGATTGATAAATTTCTGTTACAGAGCCCAAAAACCAGATTCTCTACAGCCAATAGCTGAGGGATTGGATTTTCCCTTTCTATGAGGACCTTTTGGAAGATTTCTGATACAAACTGTGCACATACACATGAATATGTACTCACAATCACATTATTCTAATTTATGGTGTGTTATTTCATATTATTAATAATGGCTTATGAAGACACATATAGCTCACCCTTGAGTCTTGCTTTTATAGTACTTAATAGTTTAAGCAATATATCGAACTCCGGATCCCTTAATGTCACTGGCAAAGCTTCAACTGACCTCATTGCATGCAGAACTGAATCCCGTACAGATTTTCATACTTTATAATTTTGACTGCTTTCCTGGAAGATACAGTGTGAACCAGTTAATGGGAAAGCTGGAAGAAGCAACTCCTGATGTACATTTCTTGAAATGCACTTATGCATGCCTTGTAAACTGCTTCAAAAATTAAACAAGGCCTACCCAATTTGCCAAGTAAACACAATGAGAAATTGTTCTGCAATAATTTCAATGTATTTTTAAACAACAAAGAGTAATAAGGGTTACCAAAGGGAAAATAACAGAAAAGCAGGATGTCTGAACTGAATTTGACTTATATCTTAGCTTAAAGCAATCACAGGGAAGAGTTTTGACCCACAGTCCTGTTTTCTGAATGGTGAAATTATTACAATATTCTTTTTGCTTGCTTCTATTCCTAGACACTAGGTTAGACCCTGTACACTTACTATCTCTAGTAACCCCATGCTCTTTTGCTCAGAGGTTTCCATTGGGACAATAACTGCAATGACAGATCCCAGCTCATAAGGGACTGCAGCAATCATCTCGCCATCTGCTGAGCCACTGATGTCATCATTTGTGTATTCCTTTTATGTATCTAAATGTAAATGTGATTTCTATCTCTGTTCAAAGCTTTGAAAGGGACATTTAATGAAACAGCTATAAATAACAGAGGAGGATCTCTATCTGTGGTTTCTCCCTGGCCTTTTTAATGTACATTTCCTTTTACAGCTGCAGCTGCTTCAATTTTCCTGAGATTCTGCTGGAGAATCTCCTGCAGAAAGGGTTTCTGCTCTAAACCACAATGCCAGAAACAGATTGCTGACTAATGTGCCATGCTCTTATTGTACATTACAACTACAGCTTCCTTCTAGACAGTACAATCTTGATACACCCTATAATGAAGCCTTTAAGGGTGGAGAAAACAGAAAGTCTACAGAATCGGCAGCAAAGCCACATTTTTGTAGTCTTCTCTGCTTCCTCACCTCTATTTCACCCTTGCTGTATTTTGAGAGCCTGCTTTTAAAAGACAACGGCAGTGACTAAAAAAAAAAAAAAAAAAAAAAAAAAAAAAAAAAAACGGTAAAAAGGATAGAAATATCAGCAAAAAGAAAGAAAGAAAAAACGTTTTAAATGAATCTTTGTATAGAAAAATATGCATGCCATTCCTCACTTTCTAGGGAGCAATGAGTCTAAATCATGACTGGAAGCTTGCAGAGGCTTTGACCTCCATTTTTTATACCAGCAATAGGGTACAATCTATCTAGCTCAATGTTCATATATTTAATACAAATAATTTGGGAAGTGCTCCCAGATGCAGGCACTAACAATAAGTAAATTCTAATCTGTTCAGCTGTGGATGATTTTTCCCTTGCAACATGCAGCACTCTTCCTGACTTTAGTTAGTAGCATGATGCTCAATGCCCTGCCTCACACCAATGTGTTTTGTACTGGAGGAAAAAAAATAAAGCAAACATGAGATCTGTAATTTATATTTAAAGCTACATAAAGTAAATTTTGATACCAAGTGAATAAGGAACTCCTAGAGACACCATATGCAGTGCTAGCAAGTCTGTACAGAGTGGATGAGTATGAACAAAAGACAATGCCACTAAGTCATTAGAGAGGACACTAAAGAACCTTTTTTTCTTGTTTAGATCATCCTAATCCTTTCAGCTCCTAGGGAAGAGAAAATGGAGAATGGACTGGACTGCACCAGACAGCATCTTCAGTTTCTGTGGTGTCTGGCCATCTCAGATACCAAACTATTCCCTACCACAGGTGCCACAAGCTGTGCAAGCCCTGCTGCCCCAGGGTCCCAGAGGGTGAGCTGCAGCACAGGCACAACAAATAGTCTGCAGCTCTGTGGGGGAAGTCAGAGGTATACATGGGCACTAAATCTTCTTCTAGCCTTCACATCAAATAACTGAGCTCTCCAGATTGACTTTATATTGTGATTTCACTGGGATTACTGGAGCAGCACTGGAATGATATCCAAAGGAGCAATTTTCCTGGGAAAAACCTTAAGAAGCATAAATCTAATAACAGCTCTGTCAAACAAAGCATTTTTGGAGCCTTTTGTTGATTCTTCATACAGGACACATTCCACCTTCTGATGATTCAGCTGCTTTTAACTACAAGTTTCTGAAATTGCCCCCATCATATGGAATCATATTTTAGTAATCCACTGAATATAGAAAATCTATTGTTAAAATAATCTACCGTATCTGTGCTATTGCAGTGATATTTTGAGAACAATGTGTCTTAGCCATCTGTGGCTGGTTATTTCAAAAGTACATTGCCATATCATTTGTTTTCAGGGCTACTGGTAAAATATATCACAAAACTTTAGAAACATTAATCTGTATTCATTCCACTTCACATTAATAGTAAATTTAAAGAATTGTGTTGGACACTCCAGACAAGAAAGCCTGACTGCAACTATTTCAATTTCAGACAGTCAAGTCACCAGACTTTGCAACTCAGCAGAATGTTATGTAGCACAACTGGTGCTATTTCAGATGCTATTGTTTCTCAATTCTATCACCTTTTCTCACACTGAAATATTCAGTGAATAGCTTAATCAGCTGCAGTCAGCTCATCTAAATGCTATGGAAATGCAGCAAGAATTGATGCAGCAATCTATCCCTGGAAATGAATGGAATGGAGAAAAAACAAAAGTTCATTCCTAGACTATAAATACTGGTATGTCAAATGTCAGTATCTGGAGAACTGAAACAAATAAAATAATGTGAAGGAATGAAGCAGCATCTGGCCAAAACCAGCAGCTTCAGAAATTAAGTGTTTAAGTACAAATAATAAAACTGAAAACCAACAAGCACCCAGCAGACCAAGCAGTGTAGGTGGCTTACACCCCAGCTCCTCAGGCCAGGATCTCTCCTGATCCTGCCCCACAGATGGAGGAGGATACTCCTGGCCCCACAGGGTCTTTAGGAAATAGTTACTTTGGGGGTTTATCTAAACCAAAGGGCCTACAATCATGCAGGGATAGCATCACAGACTCTCAGGGTGATTTTAATATTTTTGCACACTGTGGAAGTGTGATGTGTTGTGAGAGCAGGAAGATGCATGGGAGGCTACAAGACATGACAAGGTAATGCTGGAAGACTGCTCAGGGGTAACAGCAGCAAACAGCTCTATGGCAGTAACATCTGTATCACCATGGTCTTGGGGGCACTGACACCCAAAACTGCACCCAAGCTTTGTTTCAGACAGAACTGAATGGCAGCATTAAAAACAAGCAAACAAAACAGGGAGCAAATGATTTGCAAACTAGGACTTGGGGGTTGGGAGCAGGCTGGGAATACAAGTTATTTGGCTTTCTTCCTGTGCCCTATATTCATTTTGTTAAAACAGAACTAAGCTGTAAAAACATTAGGCACCAAACATAATCATTCTAAAGTTATTTGAAGGAGTGAGGACATTCACAGCTATGTATTTCTTGGGTCCTGCACTTGAAGCAAAATTATAAAAAGAATTTGTTTTGGCACCAAAGTCAGAGCTCCAGAATAAAAGCTTAAAATCTAAAGATTTGTGGGACAGACTCCATGTCCTTGTTTCATTTTATTACTGTACTACACACTTCACACTAATACCCAAGAAATATCAATCACATCAATACCTGAGGACAAATGTTCATTCCTTCACATTATTTTATTTTGTTTCAGTTCTCCAGATACTGACATTTGACATACCTGCTGCACAGCACTGCTAGAAATGCTTTCCATCAGTACTTTCAGAACATCAGTAAGCTCTAAAAATGTCATGTAAATGTAAAAATGCCTATCAAGCTTCGGGATAATTATCGAGACTTGACTTCAAATTCCATCCAGTTTTAAGTGTACCCAGAAGAACAAAGCCTCCAGCTGGTTTTCCTTCTAGCCACTTTCCTTACCATGCCCAGCCTTCAGAAAAACCTCCACACTGGAACTTGACCTCAGACAGCAATATCTTCTGGCTCTTATTTGGTCATTCTAACCATTCATCTCTGTCTGGGTGAAAAGCCCTGAGAATAATTAAGTACCAAGATAATTATTATCAAAGAAAAAATAGTGAAAATTTATATGCATCTGAGGCATGTCAGCACTGACATATAAGCTCCTTTGGAAGATAAGTCCCACTCCAGAGTGGTATTAAGGAAAGCAGATGAAGACTCATTGATATAAATAGATCAAAGATAAGGTTTATCTTAGTCTCTACAAACTGCCTTTCTTATCAAATTCTTTGCTAAAAAATACATTTTTAAGGTATACAGTCAAACTAAAAGAAGATATACTTTTCTTGAAATCATGGAATCTGAAGTAAGCTAAAGGGACTCTTGTTTGGTTAGACCTTAATTTCTTCATTTAACACTGCAACATTACAACATACTTTTCCTCAATACACAATATGATCTTGTGTTGGTTCAAGGTGGTGGAGCTGTAGTTCCTGAGCAGCTTTGCAGTGAAAAGGCTTATTTTTGAAAACATGTGGCTGCCTTCACAGTCACACCTGAAGAAACATGCAGAAGTGTGTATTTGTGCAGAGAATATTTCAAATATGTGCTGACTGAGTATAAAGAAACTTCTGAAATTCCTCATGCTGCTTCCCAAAGCCCCACTTCATCTCTGCACAAGCTGTGACTTTTCAGAATATTTTTGTGCACAAGACAGCTTTCCAAAGACCCTGTAACTCTTTTAGCTTGTCTTACAAACATAAATCAAACTATGTTGGCCAACTCCTTCCGTAACAGGGCTGCACCTTTAAATACCACTAATGCCAGATGGTCTCAGCATATAAAGCAGCATGAGACAACATATTAATGCTACTCAAACAAGCAACTTGTGCTAGCAGCAGACCAATGAAATCAGTCTCAGGCTGCTAATCCTATCTGTCTCCATGGCAACATCTATTTCAGACAATTCTTCAATTTTCAAGTCAGATGAGCTTCTTGGCTCCAAAACTTGTCTATTCAGGAGGTGTGCCATTGTCAGGTACTTTTTCATCTTGTTTTGGCTACTGTTATAATACAGATTTTATTTTTATCAGCTGCTTCATAGAGTATCAGGAACAGATGTTCCTCTGTTTCTGTTTATTTATAGGCTTTTCCACTAAAGATTTGTACTGAAAGATTTTCACTGAAGGGTAGCAATATTTATTTTGACTATGGATTTTTTCCCATATCTGCAACACGTGGAAACCCTGCAAATATTGATGTCTCTGTTGTGACTCTCCCTACCATCACCAGAAGAAAAGGATTTGGTTCCTTCTTTATATTTATCTGCTATGAAGGCAGATTTTTAAACAAAACAAAAAACTGTGGATCTGCAGCAGGCAAATAGGGAGAGAAGCTCTTGGAGAGACTCCTCACCATATGTCCATTAGCATAGCTGAGTCAACACAAATATTGGGGCTACTTGCTACCTAGGAAAAATCTGACAGGAAGCAGGTAGGAACTGCCTGTTAAAGGCAGATCAAATGCTGAACCACATGCTGCCTCTCAAGTACCTCTACACCTGGGACATTGCACAGCCACACGTAAACACAGCATGGAGGCTGAGAACCTAGGCATGGAGAGGAGAACCTGAGTCACAGGGAGAGGGTGCTCTTACCCAAAACCACAAAAAATTCCCAGCAGAGCCAGGAAAGCAGCCAGCCATCCTTTACCTCAAAACAGATTTTCCTCTCTGTCAAACAACGTCCTACAATGGCAATGTTTAAAATTTAAGCATGTGAAAGCCCAGCTCCCAACTACACAGCTTTTTTTCCTCTCCATCCCTCTATGTACTGATGTCACCAAAGAGAAGGAAGACATTTCATCAAGAGCAGCATAAACTTGGGCCACTCATTCCTTAAGTGCAGGCTATTACAGAACTAGAGTCACATTTAGCTTTCTTTTTGTAGAATACACATGCAAGTTGGCTTAAACATTTAGGATTCACTATTACCAGATTTATAAGCCTCCTGCTTAAATTCAGATTAATAGCTCCCACTGACTTCAGATTGATTTGAGAATGGTCAGCAGCTGGGTGGGAGGAAAAATTTAAGCATGGCCTAGTCTTACCAGGGGCAGATCTGACATGGAGAGTCAGCTTACCATAGTCACAAGGCTTCCTTTGAAGCACCATTTTTCAGGTGGGTAAAAAGGGTCTATTTATGTCTTAGACTCACCCCAATTTTGCTTATAGTTCTAGAACTGTGTTTTTGTGCAATAAGCCAAAATGCTGCCAAAACCGCAAAATATTTGGTTTAGCACAGGAAAAAAGGTTTTTATTTTGAATGATCAATGTGCAAGGAATGCACCACTCATAACACTGAAGGAAAACAATGTGTAACTGAAGGACAGTGATGCTGAGTTTGAGGGACCCAAAAATAAAATTCAAATGAATGTTTTGCAGCCAAAAATGTCAGGAGACGAGCATGTGGTAATTCACACATGTATTATCCAGATATCTCTAATGTGATGGTATGGGAAACACAACTAAGCAGAAAGTTTTAATCTTTGAAATGTCTCACTCTCCTTCCACTTCCTCTGTATCTTTGAACTCTTAGTTGTATTTCTCATAGCAATGTACTATATGACTTCTCTTTTGTTTGGAGAGCTAATAAGGCAAATGTCTGTGCCATACTTTCTAGACACCTACCAGATCATTAGCCCAGCAAGGATGCCAAGAGAACAGTTCAATAAACTTTGGCCAGTCTGACAGTCTCCCCTGATCAAACAACTCTTTTCATTTGGCTTTAAGGCAAGTGCATCCCTAAGCATAAGTACTCAAAATGGCATTCAGATTGTGTGAAAAATGCTTTTGTGATTCGAGTCAATCAGCAATGGCATCAGCAAATGCTTGCATCTGCTGCGTTGAAAGTGGATACGTTCCATGGGATAACTACAAATAACAGTTCTGAAACTTTTTGACCAAATTGCCAAATAAAGCATTGAAGAAAAAAAATAGAAGTATAGTAAAGTAAAAGAGATGAGGTGGCAAAAACAACTGATGCTTAGAATAAAATAGAGGAAGTTGAGGTAAAGCTAAGGGATATTGCAACAAAGCAACTAATGTGTAATAAAATGCTTATGTGTAATAAAGAGCTTGATGAACTTGTACAAGATGTAGCAGACACTGGTGAAAGGCCTCCCTCCAGATGACCACAAGAGGGACAGGAAACCAATGACCACCTGGAAAGATTATGAAATTGCTGATCCCAGCTTGTTGATACTTGCTGATTCGGACTAACACAAGCACACTGGAAAATGCTTTGTAGGCTTAAAAACAGTATAGATGCTCTGGTGAACTTGTAGTGGTGTGCGCCATGAGTAGAGCAGTGATTCCCCAGCCACCCAGCACTGCTTGCTTTAAAATAAAAGATATAAAAATGAAATTCAGTTTGGCTACCAAAATTTTATATCAGGTTGTTCTTGCTTTGGGCAGGCTCTACAGCCAGAACAGTATCTTTGATCATAAATCAGGCAGCTCACACTCAAAGGCCACATGCAGCTCCATGCAAAGAACACCTGTCTCCATGGGACTTCACTTGCAAGCAAACAAGGATGTGAGGTTCTCCTCACAATTCAGTATGAACAACTACCAGGAAGCAGCTACTACCTTATGCAGTTATAAATGTCTCTCTTTGGACATTAATTAAAAACAAATGTTTACTGCCTTTGAACTGCCAGCCACAGGTTCATGATTCAAGATCCTCTCTTACCTGGCCATTGTACAGGGTACATAGACACATCTCTAACATATGGCCTCATATTGACCCAAACCTCACAGCTCTTTGACAATACCTGCTGCTGTGACAGGAAGATGTGACCAATGCCAATTCAGCTAGCACAGAGCTGGCACCCTGCAGGAAACCTCCATTGCAAAGGGAAGGGCACCATGGACCAACACCTCACTTTTAGTCCAGTGTCCTTTTCCCCAGCAGTGCCCCTGAAAGCAGCAAGAGAGCCAACAACTTCATTGCCAGGGCAGCTACTGCACCTTGACACATACAGTCATTTCTTCATAGTGTGGCAGAACTTCTGTTCCAAAACCCAAAACCCCAGCATGCGAAATTGGGACTAGCTCAGTTTCAGCACTGTTGTTCTGCAGAGCTCCCAGAACACCACCAGCTTTCACCCTTATCCTGAGGTGATACAAGCTGATGTATGGCAGACAAAAGAGCTCCATTTTCTGTCCCACAGCAGATCAAACCTGCGTACTCTGTTTTGCTGATAAGGATTTTTTTCCCAACCTTTTTACTACAGAGACCCTTGATGTCTTCATTTAGCTCCAGCACACTAGAAAATAATAATATATAACACACCATTCCCACTGAATTCACTGAATGCTGGCTTTTGATGTGGACCTTACTCCAAAATGATGTTTACACCCTTTACTCTGCTCCTTGTTAACCCTAGTAATCATTTCAATTACCTTGCCCAGAAGCCTTAAAGTACATGCTATGGTTTTCACTTTTTTTAGTTCCACAAAATTTTAAGAGGATTGAGTTACTAGTCCTCACAGTTTAATTCCCTATCCAATTGGAGGGAAAAAAAAAACCAAGAAAACAAAACAGCAAGACTCTATGGTAATACATGCATGAGACTTTAGTTTAAAGTGTAAGTGTAGACCAAAAAAATATGTGACATGATGTTTTGGGTTTTTTTCTTCTTAGGGGGAACACGAATTAAAATAGATATGAGGACTTAAAAAAATAAACTGATCTGCTGAAAAAAGCTCAGACAGGGTTCATACACTATTATGCATGTTTTGCAAAAACAGCACATGAAGCACAACAAGGTACATTAGATGATGATACATGAAGGCTGGGATTCACCAGAACTTAACCATAAGCTCTTGCACACATTCCTAAGTCAGAATCCTACCCAATGTTAGCTCCCCTTAGAGTCAGTAGAGAAAACGGATGCTTTCAGAGGGACTGCAGTCTAGCCAAGAGGTGTTCCTGCCGACCAGGAAAAGGGAGATTACAGCATGAATATGCATGCCAGGATGTAGGCTTCTAAATCACATGCCATCTTTGAAAACAGAAATTAGATGTAATGGGCACAGAACTAATTCCAAACAAGTTTGAATACTAAATTATCAGCTGTGTCTAGCAGCAATTCCACTGTTACAACCAAAAATTTATGTTTATTCTGAAATCAGAACACCTGTCCTCTGTTTTTCACCCTCCAAGTTATTTAAAGGCTTGAGATATTGATTACTAATTTACAGAATAATAAACAGTTTTTCCTGAAAAAAAATTTAACATATTTTAATAACGAGATCACTTTTGATAAATCACACAACTCCAACTTACTGGCTTTGACAATACACGTCACAAAATCTTGGGAAATACCTATGCTTTATAGACTTCTCACGAATTCTCTGGAGTTTACATTATTGCCACCCTAATAAAACATCACTTTAAGCCGAGACAATAACAAAACAGGCCTCCCTTCTGTTTTCTTTGGGAACTGATAAGGCAATCTGAAGGTGTGGGAGGTGATGACAACTCTTCTCTTTGAAAGAAATTAAAGTAATTAACTCTTTCTAAAGGAGTGGGACTGTCAAAAGCAGTCAGGGTCAGATCAACAAGCCGTGAATAGTCTGCACACTCACACTCATTTCAAGTCTGAAAAGTAAAACAACTGCCTTCTCTAGAGCCATGTTTATTTTTAATGATTACAGACCTTTTTACCCCGGCTTGTTTGCCATTTGTGCTATCCCAGTAAATAAAAGATGAACCGCTGAGATGCAGTTGCTGGGATGCACTGTGTTTCCGCAGGTAGCACACAGCCTCTATTAACCCTTTCTTAAATGTTCTAACAAAAAAGGGAAGCCTTTAAATACCTGTCAGTGAAGCGATTTGGAGTGAGGGCATTGTATCTGTCGGGAGCACTGCAGACTGCCTAGCACAACCGCCTAACCACACTCACTGGGAATTTCCATTGACTTCAATGGGAACGTGAATGGCATTAACAACGAGCTGCGAATGAGATCTGTAAATGTGTCTGCCTCTCCTTGATTTGCACCAGTTCTGTGAGACGTTTTTCGCTTTGTATTCTACACCTCTATTTTTGGCTGAACACGAGTACTGAGATAGGATGAAATCAGAACTATTAAGGAAATATTATTTAAGAAAGATAAAATTAAGGAAGAAGAATCTAAAAGTCTAAAGAATTCACTCAGCACGCACATGCAGCCATGTTCTTCTTCATGCTGCTCTACAGCCCTCCCAAGACCTGCACAACCTACACAGTCTGTGAAGGACATGGAACATCCCACTCTGAATGCAGGCAGCATTAAAATCGTCCTGCCAGGAATTACCCCAGGCCAAACCCTGGCTGGGTGACTTCAGAGGGATACCCTAACCGGCACAAAAACCCATAAGGGATTTTGCTGGAAAGGTAATTACAGCTTCCCAGCCTTCTGTAGAATGCAGGAGGTACAGCCCGTCCCAGATCTGCACTCCCAGCAGACGAGTCAGTAGCATATCCCTGACAGGTTTTGATGAGAAAGCCAGAACATCCTCACAAGCTCTGAAAGAAAATCTGTTCCCTGAGGCTCAAAGGAAAGAAAAATTCCAAATGCAGAAGGCTACACGAGGAATAAGTTCAACCATGTTTTACTCTGCGTTTTCTATCCATCCCTATAGAGACACCAGCAGCTGCCCCGCTCCCGCTTGCCTGGTGCTGCAGGTGCCCAGGCAGCAGCCCACCTTTAAGAGGATTGCAAACCTAAGCCAGGAGAGCAGCTAAACCACAGCTGACAGAAAGGGTGAAAGCACAACACGGTCAGCACAGCATCTCCCGTGTTCCTGATACAAAGTGCTCTGCTGACACCGACCTATTTACAGCCCCGACCTTTATGCAGTGCAGCTGGGTGAGTATGAGCAAAGTGCACACACATCTACCAGCAACCACCCTGTAGCCTTCAGCATCTCCCTTCAAAAAGGGAACACTACATGAGTGGCCCTTGATAAAAACTGATGTTTGCTTAAACCTCGGGCACACAAATTGGGCATGCTCTCTAATATCTAGATTTAATAGCAAGCTCTTGCCATGTGCAATTTGTATTAATGCTTTTCAAATACAGGAAAGATCAACAGGTCCAATCAAAGAGCTCATAAGATTTTTATGTGCAGATTTGGGGCACAAGGAAAAGAAAGATTTAGAAAATCAAGTGCAATTAATGTAGATAATGAGGTTAGGACAGCTGTGTCTGGTGACACCTCCATAACCAAGAGACAGGCTGTGTGCTTTCTGACATCACCAGGGATGCAACACCCTGACACCAACCCCAGCACTGCACCCACTCTGAAGCAGGACAGCCCATAATACCCACAGGTGACATCCAGTGGCCTCCCCACTCTGGCTGCCACCTACAGTGGCACAGCTGATTCCTGCCCATGCTGGCCTGAAACTTCAGCAGCCTCCTACATGTGTGCTCGTTCTTCTTCCTGCTCTCTCTTTTGAAAAAGAGCAGCACTTGCTCATGGTTCTCTTAAATGGCTGCAGAGTCATTTCGATTACAATAAATCAAGAAATTTTAAATTTTAAAATGGGTTTTGTGCAACAGTGACAAAGGCATTATGAGAAACACTTTTTCTCCCTGTAAATTCATCAGCTTTACTTTTTGTAACTTCTTACCACTGAAAGCACCAGTTTGCATGGCTGGTGCCACAGCTGAATACAGGAGCACTTCAGTGACAGAATGAAAACCTGTTTGTATTAGCAGACAGATCCTGGATTTCTCCATTCATCAATATAGAGCCATGATTTTCACTTCTCTCTTAGTCACCCTCTAATTATTTTTTTGCCAGAGGAAATGGTTCTAGCACTGCATGGCTGGGGTGTAGAAAAGCGAGCGCCTCTCATCTGGGGGCTCTGGAGGGGCTAGTACAGGAGCTGCAATTTGGGAAGCCTAGAAGCTTATTTAGGCTCAGTGCCAGCAGTGACCAACCCAGCTCATTTCCTCACCCTGCCAAGTGGAGTCTTTGATAAAGTGATGGGTCCAAGAATTATTGTAGCTGAGTCGCACCTCATAAAATTGACTGAAGTCACACCCACAGGGCCCTGTGAATGTTCCAAGTCACAGCTGCGCTGCTCAATTCACACATGGTGTGCTCCTGCCTCACCACTTCATAATGCATTGTTTGAAACTGCAAACTATGTCATTTTCTAGAAAACCAGTTGCCTCACTCTACTACAAATTAGTAGTAGTTTCCTTCCATTTGAAGTATTTTTAAAGATGCTTGTGGGGAAAAGGATGAACAATAAAATCATTAACATTCTGTTCAACAGAACATCAGACATCCACAGCAAGAGCCTATTTCCTCAGGAGTAGTCGGTATTCTCCTGCATGTGAACTAAGGCAAAGTATTGTCCCAGAAAAAACAAAAATAAATCTGTGCTTTACCATCAAATGTCCTGTTTTCCCCTGGTCCACCATCAACTTCTCACAATTTCTTTCTCCTCATTTTATCTGACCTTGCTGTCCACAGGCTTCTGTCAACTTTGCCAACTTTTGGTGGGCACAGGGATGAAACTGTATTTTCTCATGCAATCAAAGCTACTCCAAAATATTTTGATTCCTTCCAGTCTACGTTCATGAAACACCTTCTACACATAACCACTGACACAGACTCATTCAAGTCTTCTCTGCCTTCATGCCTTGTCCTCAGTGACTTAAAGTGATGTTTTCTGCCTTGGTATAAAACTTGATAAAGTTCAAACACCTTCATCTCTGGGTTGTGCTTTTCCTTATTCAAGGGCTTCTTTTCCATCAGTGACTGCAGGCTCTAATCTCCCATACAAATGCAGTATCACCCTAAAGAAATCGTTGCCACAATAAACGCCCAAACAAACACTTTATAAAAACAGAAAAAAACAAAACAAAACAAAAAAAAAAACCAAACCAAACCAACAAAAAAAAAAAAAAAAAAACCAAAACAAAACAAAACAAAACACAAAATGCACAAAATTACAGATATTAGTCCAAACATTGTTTGGCACAAAGCACAGGTAGTGTGGTGCTCAAGTTTGCAGAAAGACAGCACATTCTCTCAGGGTTTCATGTAGCATCAGAACCTTCAGGCAGTCTCACGCTTCTGGCATTTATCATATCCCTGGGAAGAGCTCAGTGAAGGCTCAGCTCACGGTGTGCAAGTGACTAATTCAGGTTTCCAAGATTTGCAAAGACAAGTGGTATGACTGTGCAAGAAACCAGACTGGCTCACATGAAGTCATTCTGACTTCCAGTGCAGTATCAGGAGTTTAAAAAAAAACCTTCTAATGAATATTTACCCCAGGAAAAAAATGAGGCCTTTATGATTTGTTGCAGTTTCTTCATTCACTGAGGTTTTTTTCCAGTTGCCTTGGAGGTCTAAAGCACATTTCTGAAGTTTTCCTATTTCTCTCCAGCAATTTTTTTCAAACATTGCACACATATTACAAATTAATTTTCAAAAATAGCTGATACTCAAAAATGGAAGTTGATTTATACGCTTGCATAGGACCAAATGCATTCACACAAGGCTACACAGCCATGCAATACATGTGATTATGCAATGGTTGCATGTATAGGCAGTATTTGATTTACTCAGTACAAAGCCTCTTTACTCAGTACAAAGAGTCTTTACTGATGCTCTGCTGACACTTTCCTGATCTATTTTGTCATCAGCTTGCTCACTAAGTGAACACAAACATTTTTTGTTTCACAGCTGTTCACTAGGTGATTCAGGTATCATCCCTGTGTACTCATCAGCCTTCTAGAAGCATGAGCTCTCTATAGACTATAAATCTATGAACCACAGCATATATTTTGTTCATACTTCCCTATATTTAAAAAATAAATCCTGTGGCACTCACGATGCCCTGCAGGAATAGATTATGTTCAGAACTTACAACTTTTTGGCTGTCTGGGAAAAACAAAAAGTAAGTATATGTATGTATATGTGTGTCTTTGATTCCATCATTTTTTAATAATAATAGATGATGATAAATCAGATTCTGATCCTGCAAGCTTTGCCACACAAAATATCCTTACTCTGGTTGTTGTCCTGGGTATCAGGCATGGATGCTGAGAGTGAGCAGGGTCCCCCCTTCAGGTATGAGCAGAATCAGTCTCACATTTCCTGCCAAGGCTGGTACAAGGCTCCACTTCTTTTACTGCATAGCTTAAAAAAGCTCCCATAGAAAAATAAACAGTGCTGCCTTTTACTACACAGTAGAAGAAAGGGCACATTTTTAAGAAGAAAACACCTCTAATGTAACCATTGGCACAACATATAGGTGCTTAGGTTCTGTAATAAAGAAGCAGGGGTGGTATCAATGCTTTTACAATTCTTTCTAAGGAGTGCAAGGGTAACTATGCATGAGTTCTGTCCTGCTGCCCTTCCCAAAAAGATCCCAAGTTTCTCCCATGCACCACTGCAGAGAGGAGTAGCACTCCACTTTTTGAGAAATGTTCAGAACCTCACAGAATAAAAGTGAGGCTTGACATAAAACAATGAATTTGCTGTTGTTCAAACCCTAGTTAATCCCCTTAAATAACCAGCATTTTCAGCATCCACCACTAAAGATTGCCAGGCCTCATCACATTCCCTGACATGTGATTTGGACGTTGCAACATGTGGCATTTTTTTCTATAGGGCTCTCTTAGTAAGGTGCCGAGCACGTTCCAGGAAATGTTTGACACTGCTTGTATGCAATCCATAGGAATTTTTCTTTTTTGCAGTTTGTTGTTCATATACTGCTGGATTCCCTTTAGCTTGGGCCCAATGACAAGCCCTTTCTCACATCACTGACACCAAGAGAAGTGTGTCTCCAGGAAGAGGCATAGCCCCATCTCAGCTGCACGGTGTGCCGTTCTTTTTGTCCCTTTCAGTTGGTTTGCACAGCAGTCACATAAATGAGCTAGAGCTGCTGTTCCCTGGTAGCAATGCAAAATCCCAGAATTACTGTTATCATTCTAGTGTACAAATTACACAGCAGCAATAGATTCATTCTTAGCTTTGGGATCCTCACCCCCTCTTATCAAGATGGCAACACACCACAAAGAAATTTTTCAAATTTCACTGCGTTCCCTACATTTTTCATTCCAAGACAATGCTTTCCTATTCCGCCTTCCTCTTTCAATCCCCTTACGTCCAATATGCTATAACCTCTAACTGTAGCTCTAACATTAAGTCTCTTGAGGACACAAAGCAAGGTTATATTCAGGCCATAAAGCAGAATATTAAGCACTAATTGTATTGGCTAAATCCCCAGAGAAGCCACACCTCCGCCTAAAAGTCACGGACTTCCAGACCTGTGCTGTAACCCAGAGAGGGAAATGTGAGGACATGACTGCAGAAGGCTCGTGGCTGGGCCAAAGGTACCGAGCAGCCCTCACGGATAAGCCCTTCACAGACTGACATCAGCGACACTGCCGATTCTAAAAGCGGAAACAATGGAACTGACACAATCTTAGGTGGAACACAACCGCACGGCATCAATCCCATTCCCTTTGATCAAGGTGTCCCAAACTCTAAGTACGCGCACCCACGTATCCCGAGGCACCCGTGCCGGCTCCCGCAGCGTGCCGCGGTGGGTGACACATCCCCGGGCACAGCCTGGCCGCCACCGCCGCTCCCACGGGCGCTGCGGTTCGTGCGGGGAAGGGCGGCCAGCGCCTGCCCTGCCAGCTAACCCGCGCCGGGCATTTTGGGCAATGCGGGCGTTTCTCGCCGCAACGGGCGCTAAAGGCAGCGGCACAAAGCCGCTCCGCGCCGCCTGCGGACGGCGGCTTACAGCCGGTGCCGGTGCCGCAGCGAGCGCTCCGGGGACAGCGCCCGCCGCCGTTACCGGCGCACAGGTGCGGGCGGCACCGGCCGCGCCCCCCTTACCGGGCTCGTGCTCGCCGGGGCGGTCCGAGATCTCGATGACCAGGAGCTCCCGGCCCTCGGCGCTGCGCCCCACCGTGTAGATCCTGCTGATGGCGGGGCACTGCAGCCACACGGCCACCAGCGCCTCCCGCAGCTCGGCGTAGCGGTGGTACTCGAAGGAGATGCCCTCCTCGGCGCTCAGCCGCCGCCGCCGGCTGGCGGCCCCCGCCGCCGGCTCTGCCGCGGCCCGGCAGGCAGCGAGCACCGCACAGCACAGCGCCAGCAGCAGCACCCGCGCCGCCATCCCGCCCGCCTGCCGCTCCGCCAGCGCCGGCGGCACCCAGCGAGCGAGGGAGCGAGGGAGGGAAGCAGGGAACGAGAGGGAACGGGAGGGAGCGGGAGGGAGATGGGCGGGGCGGGGCGGGACCGGAGCGGCCGCTCCGCCCCGATCCGCGGCCCGAGCGCTCCCGCGGAGGGCGGACGGGCGAGCCCCGCGGCCGCACGGTGCGGGGGAAAGCCGCTCAAGCTGCTGCCATCGAGCTGCTGCGATAAAAGCGCTGCGAGAATCCGGGTGCGCGCTTTCCGCACCGCCTCATCAGTGTATGCGGTCCCAGCGGGTTAACGCGCTGCCACAAAGGTGAAGTAACAGCGTGCTCCATGAATGATTCAGTGCTATCGCAGGGCAACACAAATGCATTTGATTGACAAGGAAAACTATAAACCGTCATCTGCAGGGTCGCTTTGCTCCCCCTGTATAAAGCGTCTTTGCCGCATTACAGAAAGGAGAGGATAAAGCAAGACTTATTTTCTGATACTGACAGTACTTAGAGAGCACGCCCCAGTCTGTTCAAAGCAAATGCTCACGTGAAGAACCATTCACCAAATATTAATAAATCCGTTTCTTCTAGACCACAGATACTACAGGACTTCTGAAGCCTTGTTCTTTTCAACTTGTCTTCATAGGCACAGCTGTTTAGATTGTGTTAAAACAGCCTGCAAAGGACAAGTTCTGAAAGCAAAAGACTAAATGCTAAAGAGCAACTTTCATATCTGGTTGTTGATTTGGGCTTTGGGTTTTTGGGTTTTTTTTGCTTGATTGATTTTTTTCTTTTTTTTTTTTTTTTTAAGGACACAAGGACTTGCTGGAATATTTTGAGGTTCAAAATTTTGAAAAGTGCACATCCAATTCATCCTTCTACAAACAGAATTTTGTCCACAATAATATAACGTATGTTTATTCTGATCTCCTAATTTATAAGGGTGAGCCTGTATAACATCTCTTTCTATCACCAATTAATACTGAATCAATTTTCAAGAAGATTTTTTTTTAATAATCTTTGGTGATATTATGGATATTTTCCTAAATTGTGGGTGTCTACTTCAAATAAGGTGATAATGGACACAATCTCTAAGAGAATGTTTGCACTGACCTTTGGTGATGTACTAGCTCAGAAAGTGATCCCACATCTGAAACACAGACCTAAATGTACAACTACTATACATAAATACTTGAATATCTGTCTCTATTTACCTATACTCATTACCTATACTTGTTACCTTCCAGGGCCCTGAATGTCAGTCCTGAATTATTTGATGTGTTTCTTCATAGCAAGAACCAAAGTTCAGCCCTTCCACTTCTCACCATCTTTCAAAGCCAACTGGGTTCAGAAGCTGCCCTGCCCACTTTAATTCCAGGCAACCATGTACAAAGGCACCTTCAGAGCACTCTTTGTAGCCTTCAACTCTTCATCCTTACTGCTAGAAAACTTTTGGAGATGCCTGTCATAGTATGTTCCATTAGCTCTGAGATTATTACAACACTAATTTGCAAGACTTTGACGTAGAGAGACTCCTTGATATGGTGTTTTCTCTGACCAAGATCACTGAATTTAGGATCACAAAAGGGCTCTCTCTCTGACTTCTCCCCTTCCTAACAGCATTAATTGGACTACATTAAAAAAAAAATTGTTCATCACACTGCTTTAGAACAATGTGCAACAACATGTGCAGCCTCTCAGTGCTCCAAACAGGAACTGCAAGTAATGGCAGCTGACCTAACATTCAAAAGATTCACCCTCTTTAGCAGTACTGGCTACACTCATCACAGGCTAAATATTCCTTGTTTTCTTCATCACTTTTCCTTGCTCTCAATATACAAAGTAAATAAATCTGCTGATGCTGGTTACATTATCATTTTCTAGGAGAACTTTCTGATCCAAAAAGCCTGCCTTTTGTTCTTTGTGGCAACTGTCATTGGCTTCTCTTCTAATTTAATTTACCAAAATACATCACTAAAAGATACAAGTAGGCTGGGAAATAATCTATTTATTTTCATCTCCTCAAGCAGTGAATTATTGTTCCACTACATAATAGTCTCACACCTAGATCTGAATGGATTTACTTCTGTTTTCATATTTATTCACCCCCACTCTTAAAAAACTTAAGACAATGTGTATGTATAAAAACACATGAGTGTCTTGTGTAAAGCAGGGTGGTTTATATACTATCAAATATTTGAGCTCACAGATACTAATTTATTTTTAATAAGGGATTAAAAAGCAATGTTCAAATTCTCGGACAGCATAGGAGCATATGCAGAACTGAGTAGGAGGAATAAATTGATGGCTTCCTTTGTATCTAATCCTTCCTCCTATTTTCCCTATTTTTTTCAGGGATGATTATCTTCAAAGACCAAATTTCTTTGTAATATGTAAAAAGTTTTGGCACTTGCCTCAGTCTCAGAGGAATGCTCCAACCCCAAGGGCATTCCCAGCCTGTAAGCATAACTGGGCACCTGGGCATGGCCTTGTAAGCTGATAGTAACAAGAGCAGTGAGTAGAGCACAAGTGCTCCAGGAAACCTACTGATCAACTGGTTTTAAATCTGCTTTACCTGTCCATTATATCTGAATTCAGTGCAGCAAATAGTATGTTATATTTTGCCAACAGCCTAAATTTGGTAATTACAAAACCAAACTAATTAGCATTTCCAAAAGTACTTATAGACAAATCTACATGTACACAAAACATACATATAACACAAAACATACATATAACACTCATACATAGAACAAAAAACATGCATGGAACACAAAACATACATAGAACAATTTACAGATTACTTCATTCCTTTGGCCAAATAGAATTTGCTGAATCAAATTTTCCAATACTTTTGACTTGCCTGAATCTGTCTTTTTCAGCAAATCATTATTCACCAGAAAGCATATATTTTCCAAAATAAACTCACTCACAGAATTTTTTTAACAGGACTTACAAGTCTTTGAACATTTTTTTTATTTTTGTGACAAGACAAAAAGGCTAATGCAACTATTTTCTTTTATTATTCAGAAAGATAAACCTAAATCTATGTCCATTACAAACAACTGAAGAACATCAGAACTCCTAAAACTCCTAAAACATATGGAACATCAGAAATCCTAAAAGCACTCTATGATTGATAGCAGATATTTACATTATTAACAACAAACTACTGCTAATACATACACTGTGGAAACAGTAAACTTCTCTGGTTTGTATTGGGAAAGAAGTTTTAATGCTAGGAATAAAATTACCCCATCAATTTAAAAGAGAGAACAGTTGATCTCAATGTTGACAAACCAGGCAAGGAGATGGAGATACCTATAAGTGTAAGAAGATTTTACAAAACTTACCAGAGTGCTGATTATATTCCCATGTACTACACCTGACAGCTGTGGTCACTTGAAGCTGTGTCTTCAAGACAGAAGCATCTATTTCCAACCTTCAAAATGTCAAAATGTCCCAGTGGCTCTGTGTCTTGGAGAGACTTGCAAAACAGGGTTGAGATATAGGAAGTTGAGGCTTTTCCAGTACCTTGAGAAGGTGATTAATGTAAGGCAGGGCAAAAGAAATACCACCACCAACAAAAAATTAATAATAAAAATACAGACAAGTCACTTATGCAGGAGGTTACAGAAAAGAAGAGGGGGAAAAAACCCATCCACCTTCCAAATTTTTTACTGCAAGACCAAATCTTTTATTGCCTCCAGCTGGTAGATTACTCACACATGTTACTGAAACCCAACCCTAACAGGTATTTAGAACTGTTCCCTTGCTGTGGGGTGACCATCCTGTACATGTAACAATTCTGCATGGATACTCTATAGGCTTCAACTTCAATTTCATACAAAATGTATTTGACATTTGCACCTATACAAATAGCAGTGACTTATTCCTGCTTCTTGTTCAAGCTTGCAGGAGTACGAACTGCTCCTGGGATGATGCTAGGTCCTGGATATTGGACTGGAATGCTGCTTCTGAGAGATGCTACAGCCTGGCTATGGTGCCAAGTACTCACACAGAGAAACTGCCATGCAGGATCAGTGTGAGCGTTTGAAAAACTGCCTGATAGGGCTTTTTAAAAGTGGTGAATCATGATCTTAGAGGAGCATTCTTCTGGTCTTCCCCAGGGACTGGTATTTCAAGTCCAAGGGTTAATTTATTCAGTGATTACATAAATGTGAATCATAACTGATTAAAATGTGTGGATGACAAAGAATGGTGAATAATAAGAATATAGCAGCTCTGGAATGTGATTTACTTGGTAAGTCAAGCACATTTAAATATCTCAGAGCAGCAAATTGTGAATTACACTTAAGAGCAAGAAATGTAAAACACAGATGACAGTCTGGCAAGCAGAATTGCCAGAAGCACTGAGAGATCACTAAAGCTGGGCAATGACTGTGTGTTCCAGTGCAATGCTTAGACAGAAAGATAATGGTTAAGCGGGAGTATGTGATTATATCACAAGGTGGTCTTAGAGAGAACAACGTGGACACACAGTTCTGATATCTACAGCTGAAACAAGACCGCAAATTCAGAGACAAGCCACAGCAGTGATTTGAGAAACAGAGGGAATGCCTTACCCTGCAGGAGGATACCATCTGGTGAGCTGGTGAAAAATAAATTGAAAAGTGATTTGACTACTGTGTTTACTACCTTCACAGACAGAAAATTATAGCAAGAACTAATGACACAAGGTTGCCTTGTACCCGGACCTGCCAGTTACAAGTTCCAATGAACAAGATGTGCCAGAGGGGTGTAGCTGCCAGAGCAAGAGAGGCAGCCATAACTGGGGCAGAAATTTGGAGGCAATTAACCAGACACTGTGGTTAACAATAACCATCAGTAGCCATAATGAAAGTTTCCATAAGGTAATTTTTCAACAAAAATGAACATTAAAAATCTAGAAACATATCACAGTTTATAAAAATTATCATAAAACATGCGACATAACACTGTGAGGAAAATAAATGAAGTAATATAATCTTATAATCATAATATCAATCAATAATAATATTTTCTGGCACACTGTGCTGTAGTGTAAAATAAAGCACCTTATTTTGTGTTTCATATATCAACTGCCAAAAGGAGTTATTATTTTGCAATCCTAATCATTATAGTTTATAATACTTTCCCAGTTTCCATGGGTTTTTTTTGACATTGACTCCAAGAAATTAATTCGTGGTTTATATAGGACTTAATTATTGTCATATCCTAAGGCACAGCACAAACTGTTATTTCCCACAGATGAGCTTTAATTAAACTAAACCAGACTTTCAGGAAAAGATAAAGTAGTGGAGAGTGTTCCTCCCCCACTGATTCCCCTCTCCTACCTTATTTAAATCTGTCTCCTTGTTGAAGAAGATAAAGGACAACTGATTGTGTAAGGTTTTGCTATGCATGGTGAAGACCCAAAACTGTTAACCCATATGTTTATCTTTTCTTACTATTGCACAAAAACATCTTTGTTTGCAGATCTGCACATACTCTGTAGACTCTCTCACAAAATTTGGGGGGAGGGGGGGGGAATCAGTAACGTCTCATTTAATAAGGGCCTAAAATCTAAAAAATGAAATTTCCTCACACAATTCTTCATTTGCATAAAAGATACAAAGTAATGAGGTAGGTCATTTACTCACCAGCATCACATTCAGCAATAAATACAGGCTCCTACATTTGAAAAAGCAGTGGGGTGGTGGTAAAATGCAGGTCCAACTGAGTCCTGAAGAAAACAAGCCTGTGGTTTTCAAATGGAAGTTCCTGTGTTGAGAGGTCCAGCAGGCACATTTTTTTCCCACAAAAAATAAATTTATAAAGCACAGCTTGCATAATTCTCTAGGGATTTGTTAAAGAAAGAAGATCAAAAGCAATGATGTGATCACACTGTACGCTAAGGATGTACATAAAATAACCCAAAAAACTAAAATAGCAGTGGGTGTCAGAAAAACATGGATTCAACTAATTTTAAAAAGTCCAAAAAACCCCATGCACACTTCCCTAGATGCGTGTTTAAACTGCATTCTTTATTTCTAAACCTCTTGAAGAATAGAATATACATTTTAACTTTGTAAGTCAATCCCATCGTGTTTTTAGCACTCTGCTTCAGCTTTCCAATAGCTGAGGAGACACCAAGGTTTAACAAATACCTTTACTGGAATACTTAAGCAAGTGGCTCCCAGTTGTGCATAATTTGCAGCAGTGTGAGCGGAGGCATAAGCCAGCAAGCTGAGAACAAATGAGCAGAATGATGTTCACAGGGAAAAGCTCTGAAAGCTCCTTCTGTTTTTAGGCTAATGCTTCAGTCAAATGAAGCAAAGTATAGCTGCAGCTGCAGGATGGGAGTGGAAGTTGACAAAGCAGAGGATAATGGCCATCTTTGAAATCTGATTAAAGAGGCTGCTTCCACCATGGAGAGTTCAGGCAGGCAGTGCAGATGGATTCAGCAAGGCTTAAGTACCAGTCCCTACTAAAAACTGAACAGTACAGGGATTTACAATTCTGTTCACCTCCCATAGTCAAATATATTTTCTTTTACTTCTTTTTAGAGGGAAGAGGAGAAATACTGAATTTCAACAGGGATACAGATAAAGAAGTAAAGGCTCCTACAAAATACATACTGTAAAAGAATCTGAACTACTTCCACATCTCAAGAAATATTTGAGTCATTCTGCGTGTCATTAACACCCTACTTTTTGTTAGAAGCCTGATCTCATCTGCACTTTCACTGGATTGTCTGTTTTGACAGTTATACCAGATTGCATGTGAAGCAGCACTACAATTCAGGTGTGTTCTTGAGTAAGCAAAACATTGTAAAAGTCGTGTAAGGAACATGTTGAATAGATGAAGTGGTAGTTGAAGTCTGAAGAGCAGCTGATATCACAGTACAAAGTAGATCTTTTAAGGGTTTAAGCCCTTCTGAAATACTTCACTGTTATTTCCTGTGCAACAGATAAACAGAGTAGATTCCAAAATATTAGACTACTGCTTCTGTGGCTAGTGCAACTCAAGCAGCAGATTTTGAGATTCTAGCTTGTGATCAAGCTGCAGCCTGAGAATTCACTCATCCCAAAAGATGCTGCTACGTTGATCAGATATGTATCCAAGTCCTTCAATCAAAAACCAGCAGAATTTACATGTTGTTTCCATTTCTCACTGCTGCTTCTGTAAGTAGTTTAACAGATGGCATTGCTGCAAACCATCATAACAAATGGTTATCTTCTTCATTAAAGAGATGAAGAGTAAGACTCTGTATCCTTCATGCTTTTATCTCAACTTGTTTTTAAAAGCATATGAAAAGTATAATACACACATCAAACCAAACCACGTTTATTTCATCAGTCACAAGTGCAAATATAGCAACAAGTCAGATCAGCAAATTACAACACAGAGAAGAATGTAATGTAAATGCTAAGTACACTGACAGACCAACTTCAAGAGAGCAGCAAAAAACAGTGTCTTCAAATAAAAATTTCTATTCTTTTTACCTGTAATCTAAATTAACATAATAAATCTAGATCAGGAATGTCTCTGATAACTCATGTTTAGCCAGGTATTCTGTTATTAGCAGTTCACATTATCCAGTGTGCAAAAGACCTGTCCAAGCTTCCTAGTAACAGACGTTTTGGTTTTAAGCAATTTTTACCCAATATTTAAATAATACAGTGCTGATGCTAGTTAATAACTTCTGCTATTTGATATTATAAATTCAAGAATATATATTTAAAAAAACTAAGACCAACTTCAGTGTACGTACATAATTCTACCCAGATCCAAAAATGGGCAACATTATAGATAAAACTGATTTTTTTCTTGTCAAAAAAAAAAGATAGACACAAATCGTCTCTGGTTTTTTCCATCATCTTTAAATCTGTAGTTAAAATATATGCAGTACTTATGTATAAAATAGAAAACATTCCCATTAGAAAGATACTGCAGTTCAATTAGCTGTTTTCCCCTACCTCATAGTAGCCAGGGAACAAGATTTATGCTAAACACCCAATCACTATTTTGCTTTACAGAAAAGCAAAAGTTGACTTTTACACTGGAAATTTAGTTAGCCTTCTTCTTTGTTAAGCATTGTTTCTTCTTCTCTTTTTCTTGATAGGCAATGAACTGAGAGTCTGTGCCAAAGAGTCTGTCCCACCACGTGAAGGTCGAGGCGTAGTTGCCGATGAAGTTCATGTGGTGGAAATCATGGAATCGGGCCCCGGCGTAGAAAGGCACCAAATGGAGAGGGTTCAGCGGCACGTCGTAGCCACTGCAGGGCAGGAAAAAAAGAAAAGCAACTAGGGTAAGGATTTTTCTGAGACATAAACTACAAAATATAGACATTAACTTGTCATTTTTATGAAAGAAATATATTTTATAGTATTCTTAAGTCCTAAGGTAATCACTGTGATAGTGGCTTAACATGAAAATGAGTTACCTCCACTCCTAGCCAAATGACTCTGTAAATTATCCCACAATGGCTTTGGCACTTGCTTTTTAGCTCAGTTTACTAGGCAATACAAACAAAAATTAAGCAGGTAACTTAAAAAAAATCACAGTGGCTGCTTTCCTGCTGGCTTAGCAGTTTTAACTTAGAGTGACTTTAGGAAGGAGGAACAAGAAGTAACATTAAGTGCAAGCTATGGCCATCAGCACAGCAGCTCACCAGAGAGCATCTCTAATCAACAATCATTGTATGCCTACTCTTATTTTCAGCTTACTGCAAGTTCTTCAAATATTTAAAATCCAAATATATGATTAAAGTAAGATTAAAAGCAGAACAGTGTGCTCTAGAGGGATTCCAACTCCTTTGCTTGGTAGGGCTCGAAAGCCTCTTACCACCACCTAGTGGGCAGAGTGCAAGGCAATTCATTATAAACCCCTCATGTGAAGAACAAGCTAAAATTATAATTGTAATAGGAAATTAATATTTTTTCTCAATGAGTTTATGGTATATCACAACATATACATTGGGAACTCTACAAGCAAAACATGACTAAACCTGGAATGCTTTATACCATGAATTTACTGGCAGCTTATGTTCCATTGAAACACCTGATACTCAACTTGCAATAAGACACTATGTGCTTCATAATATATTTACAAATACAAGGTCGAGTGTTAATACTATAATTTAAAAAATAAACTATTAGTGTCCCCTGCCTCTTGAAAACAGGAAAGAAAATCTCATTCATGTGTAGATGAACTAAACTAAGCCTACTGGGATTTGCCCTAAGATTTTGGAACCAAATTTGTCAGTTCTACTACAGCAACAAGAAGTCTTGTCCTTTTTATTTACAATAAATAAACAAACAAATAAACAAAATAAATGCATGCATTTGTTTTAAATAAACAAAAGAAATGGGATGCATTTGTTTTAAAGAGAGTCACTGGTCACAGAGCATGAAGTTTCTCTTGAGCAATAAAACAGCCTAACAAAATATTAAGCAGAAAGAACTCTTGGCTGGAATATGACCTTTGGTGATTGATTTTTGGTGTTCCAATATGCATAAGATCACTTGCACACCAAACAGCTGTAGCCAGACATCATAATCAGGTGCCTAGCTTCTCTAACCCTCTGAGATGCTCTAGCTGACAGTCTACACTCCTCTAATCAGCAAGATCTGCTGCTAACACTACCTCAGAACAGAAAAGAGTGCTAACTCCCCAGGTAGGCTCATTCTTTGTATGATACAGAAACATATTTTAGTGCAAAATCAAAAGTACATCTCAGTGACAGATACAGGTGAGTTTGATGTAGGGACAAGAGCAAAAACAATTCTTAAGAAGCAGTGAGCATCTCACCTGTGTACATCAATGGTTTCCATCAAGCGACAGATCACCCATGCCCACAGAAGAACCACATGGTTACAGAAAACAACAATTCCAATAAAAAAGCCAGCTCCAAGGATGAGTGTTTCCAGAGGATGTGCATATTCTGCTTGCATTCCAAATGGAGACTAGGAAGAGATAGCAGACAGGGAACAGTCACCATTTTCAGTTTTATGTACTCCCAAATCAGAAGCACCATTTTGTAAGGCCCTCCCTTTCCCATTACCCCACAAGACTACAGCAGGACAAACAGAACAGTGTTGTGGGCAAAGGGAATGGTATGATTGAGCGGGGTCATAACACACATATTTAGCTCCTCTTTGGAAAAACAGTATTCCAAGGTCATAAGGATTATCACTCTACTACTGATTCAAAACACTTCACTACTAGTTGAAAAACTGAAAACTTTTGTTTAGGCTTACCCCAGGTCAAAGCATTATTTCAGGAATATTAAAAGTGTTTGGCAAACTCCTATCAGCTTTGCTATACATCCAATCTTGGATCTTGGAAGCAGAAGAAAGAAGGAAGCCAAAATATTCTCAGAAGCAGGACTCACTCAGAAATTTATTATCAAAATAAAAATGAAAAATCCCTCATCTTTGACTACTTTTTAAAATAAATTTGTACCCCTCAAATGTGATTTTGAGATTGATATGAAAGATATATATATATATATATATACACACACACACACCAGTCATACCTACATTTGGTTTAGCAAAAAAAGACATTCTAAAGAGTCTTCAATCACAGAACACCATACACAGAGAACAGTTTAAAAATTTTTAACCTAAGGCAGAAGGTTATAGATAAGATCATTAGAAAAAAATTAAATCCACTTTAAGGGATACTTAAAACCATCTCTTGTTACTGTCAGGAAAAGTTTTTAGTTAAACAGCCATTAGGCTACAGATCACCTCTGTAAGAACTGCTAACCACTCTCAAGAATAATGGCCAAAAGCTGCTCCAGCTAGAGACCTGAGGGGCTGCCAAGTGCAAGAGGAAGAGAGCAGCTGCTGCTGCAGATGTCTGTACATATGCATGCATCAATCCATACCAGGCTCCTCTATTGCTGGCAGCATGCATAAAGCACCCATGACCCAGCAGCTTGCAGTTTCCTTTTGGCACAGCCTAGGTTATACACAGCAGCACAGACACACACAGCACCGACTCCTGGGCTCCACAGGCAATGCCTCCTAAACACAGCAGCATCATTTACAAAGTGCAAGCACTGCTGCATCCCACCTGGCTCCAGCCAAGTGTGGTTCATTGTCTGGTGCTCAATGCCAGCTCCAACACCACTCACTGAATACAGAACCACACAAAAAATGCATGCTCTTGATATATCTGTGTTCTTGAATTGCACAATGAGCTATACTAATTCCAGAGGCCCTCATCCAGAGCTGTAATCCCTTCCTTGAACCAAGTACATGATGCACACACCGGGGTTGTGCAAGAGCTGCCTGTCTGATCACATTCTGGGCATTCATATGCTCTGGGCAACAGCCCGTGCGGTGGGGAACTGATGAACAACCAAATCCAGACATCTGCTGCTTCCCTTCCCCTAGCAATGAGACCTATATGTGTATTTTTAAAAGTCCATTTCACCTTCAAACTTTAGCAAGAGTGTGATCTTTCATTTCACTGCAATGAAATCAAATTACAGGTTTTCAGAAACAAAATGGATGCCTGCTCTTGACAAAGTGCCCAAGAAAAGGCATCTAACCACACTGTCGTAGGAATGCAAAATTCTCAGGTCTTTCACATAAGATGCTTAAGTAACTTCTATGAAACGTATACTAAAAGCTATTATTAAAGAAAAAAATCAAGTAATACGTACAACAAACTCATGGTGAACCTTATGGATATACTTGTATATTCTCTTGTGATGCAGCAATCTATGCAGAAAATAGTGCCAGGCATCCTCAATCACTGCACATCCAAAACACTGGCCAACCAGAACATACCTTTAAAAAGGAGAAGATCTATTAGTTATAGGAAATACTAGCAGACATCTATTCCTGAAAGAGAATATAGTTTATATGCTAATAATGGTCAGGAATGTTTATAACTATTACTGACTCAATAGCAGTGCGCTACTTTTTTAACATAAAAAATACTAATTACTTGCTAAAAAGGCTGTGGTGCTTATCAGCTCATCAGCTGATAGCTGAAATGAGTTAGCACACATTAACTCACTTCAGCTAGTGTTAACTCACAGTTAGTGTAACAAGCTGTCATTTCAATATTACAAACACAGTCTACAGAGAAAAACCACAGACTCCGTGAGACCTTGATAAAAAACTTAGAGCGGCATCAGCCATCTACACCAGAGAGCAAACAGCTCTCCAAGAAAAATGACCTTCTGTGATGAAAAACTACTGTTGCTGGGGTGGGGTGGGAGAGAAGGGGGCACTTATAGCTAATCCAGCTTTGTTCAAAAGCCCACCAGTACAGTGCAAGAAAAGAACACTGTGAAGGTGGTACATTCTCCTTTGAGGAACACCCTTCTGCTATGACATAGAACAAGGTGGACGGTAAAGATACTTACCCCCAGAAAGTCTAACATTTAACCCACCCTGCCAGGAATCTTGCTTTGCTTCCATAAACTCCTTCCTAATCCCCCTTCTCTCCCAAAGATTAGAACAGCTTGGGGCCATTTAAAAAAATTTAGAAAATTCTAATTAGCTCTTACAGCAGCTAAGCAGCAAATGAAGGACGATTAACAAACACAGTTTACACTGCCAAAAAAATTATTTCCTATTAGAGTGACAACACTAATTGTTAAATATTCTGCCTCCAGCTGTAGGCATCTCAGCATCACTATACCAGAAAAATCTACATACCATCTTGGCATCTCTTCCCACCCATATGGGATGTTAAAAAACTCTGTGAAGTAATAGGTACCACAAATCAGGGGCAGCTGAATGAAGAAGTGATTGAAGAGGAGGGTTTTGAAACATTTCCATTGTTTTTCCCATGTTTCTGGTTTATCCTAAAATGAAGCAAAAAAGAATTGATTGTGTTACATGTTTCTGTTGTACACAAGTGAAGTGCTCCAAAAATTCATTTGGAGTCAGTTTAATTTCACCTTGGAAGACAGATGCCTTCCAGTAATACAGATTAACTAAGGCAACACAAATAACATGGGATTGCATTCAGTTTTATCAAAACCTCATTTTTCTAGGCTAGTGTTTTAAGATAAACTGTCTTGTCAGACACCTCCAAACTATTTTTGTTTTTTCAGTGTTTATAGTTAGCAGGAACATTTCATACTCAACAGTTTAACACAATCCAAGTTTTCTTTCCTTCTTCACACCACAGAATGCATTTCCATTGCTAAAATAATACAAAGGCTGAAGAAACAAGCTTTTGAAGAAATAATTTTGAAGAAATAATGTCTTGAAAACATTCAGTTTTTGCAGGGAGACATTCTATCAATTACTGCAATAATTTCACAAGCTGGTGTTATTAATTTCTAATTCAAATTCTAATGAACATGGGGAAACCAATTATCTTTATATACTGGATATGCCTTTGCCTCCAATTAGGAGTGTGTAATCCATCCAAGGCTTTCTTCATTGTAAAAATATTTCAAAATCCTTTCAAGAGCATGTGCATAGAGGTACTTTGAAGAAGAGCACTGTCATTAAAAAAAGCACATCGTGTAATTATTTCATGTGTAACACCAGATGCCAGAATTATATTCACCTTCCCTTGCTGATATAAGAACTACATATATGAAACTTTAGTAACAGTAAGACTGACATACCCTTTCCTCTCTAACAACACCATGGGGGAAACCATAACCCTTCCTCAGGAGAAAAAAAACCTCCTTTTCCTCCCTAAAATCCACTTCTCTTTCTCTCCTCATACACAGAGTAATTTTATTTTGTTGTTTTCAGGATGTCCAAGTGACATATGAAATGGAACCATATACACTGATGATAATGTGATGATTATCACATTATAGGTGATAATATCATGATGATATCACATTATACTGTGACTGCATGCTCTGCCTGAGAGGTTCAAAGACAAGTCAGTGTATGCTTCACAACTTTCTCTTACCTGTTGAATTTTATACTTTTGCATGTATGGTATAAACTGAAAGACAAATCCTGGTACACAGAGCAAAAAGTATGAAACTTCATGAACTATAAGTGATCCCCAGGTTGCAATCTGGAACTTTGTGTAGTTATCCAGCATGTAATTCCAGGCATTTTTAAATGGTTGCTGCAGGGGATTGTCAGGTAAGAAGGAGTCTATATATTCCACTGCCAGATAAGCAGAGTTCAAGATATTAACGCTGTCATTCATGGCCATGGTTCAATCTTAAAACATCACAATTACAGTTCTTCTGTAGTTTTCTGTAAGTAACCTGCAAATTTTGAGAAAAATACAATAAACAGAAGTTAATCTTCAGAGAAAAAAAAAAAATTACATGATAGAGTCATTACCTAGTCTTAAAGTAAAAGCTGAGAGAGGACAGGAAAGACAGATTCTCTTCATACAGAATAGCCTAGAAGAACAAAGCTTTAGATGGTTTGAGAGGCAAGCCAATTTGAAAGGCAATCAGCTCCTAGGTTTTGAGATTATATCAAGGGAACAAAAGGATAAAGAAATACTAATTACTAGCCAAATTTTTATTTCAATGCTTTTGCAGGATAATTGTATTCTGTACTAAAAGAGCAATGGGAAGGTTCGAAAAATATTTAGTTTTAATTTGTAATTAGCTGTGATCTCTTGATTATCTAGTCCCATTTTTCTCATGGCTGTGAACCAAAATCCCTGCAAATTACATCAACACTCCAGCTGGCTTGAGGCAATCCACCTTTCCCTCAGTAATGGACTTTTCCTCAAAGCTCCCAAAACCACAGAGGCTGCATTTCTGCAGGTGCCCTGAACTCATGCTGTTTCCACAGACTAGACTCCTTTCTGGTTTGGCATGGAAGGGACCTTTAAAATCATTTACAGTCAAACCCTCTTGGGATGGGCAGGGACATTTTTCAGGACATCAAATGGCTCAAAGCACCATAACACCTGGCCTTCAAACACTTCCAGGGATAGGGCATACAGAACTTTTCTGCTCAGCCTGTTCCAGTGTCTTAGCACTCTCAATGTAAAAAATATCATTCTTATGCCAAATCTAAACCTATCCATTTTTAGTTTAACAACACTGCCCTGTGCTTTGTCACTGCAAGCCTCAGCAGAAAGCCCCCTTTATGTACCACAGTATGGTGTCCCTTGAACCGTCTCCTCTCCAGGCTGCACAACCCCAACTCTTCCAGCCTCTCTCCACTGATGATGTGTCCTCTGACCACTTCCAGTGCCCTCCTCTGGACCCCTTTAACAGGTCCATCTTCCACTCTCACACAGGTATGCAACTCACAGGCCAGAGGACACTGGTCCATCCCGAGCTGGTACACCTAGGCTAAACCCACAGAATCACAAGGTTGGAAGAGACCTTCAAGATCTTCGAGTCCAACCTGTTCCCCTCAACTAAACCATGGCACCGAGTGCCACATCCAGTCTTTTCTAAACACATCCAGGGATGGTGACTCCACCACCACCCCAGGCAGACCATTCCAGTACTTTATTGCCCTTTCCATGGAAAACTTTTTCTTTGTATCTAACCTATCTTTCCCTTGATGCAGCTTGAGACTGTGACCTCTCATTCTGTCAGTTGCTGCCTGGAGAAAGAGATCAACCCCACCTGACTAGAACTACCCTTCAGGAAGTTGTGGAGAGTGATAATGTCGCCTCTGGTTTAGCCTGGAGAAAACAACCCCAGCTCCCTCAGCCGTTCCTCAATCCGACACAAATCAGGTAACTGCAGGATGGAAAAGAGCTCTGAGATCCCATGACCCACCTGTAACCCCTGGCCCACCACCACCCTATCAACTAGACCACGGCACCAAGGAAGGACACATCCTGTCCTTCCTTTAGCACCTCCGGGGAGGGTGACTCCCTCACCTCCCTGGGCAGCCCATTCCAACGTGTCATTAACTCGCACATACTAACCAGCATACCAGGCCAGTACCCAACAACATCAGTTATCGTTTTCTTCCTTAGCAACAGCATCGCGATGCTGCCGCTTCTTATTGACAGCAAAAGCATCGCAGCAGGCGCCGAGGCAGCGCACAGCCCGAGCTCCCGGGCGGACGGACGCGCAAGGTAACTTAACCACGGCCGCCACCCCCGAGCACGCCGCCGGGAAGCCGAGGAGCCAGCGGCCGGGCGGCACCGGGGCTCCTCCGTCCGGACACGTACCGGCACACGCCACCCACACGCCGAGGAGAGATGGGGACCCTGGGGGAGCCCGCACCCCGGCACCCGCAGCCCCACACCCCGAGCCGGGCCGCGCCCCCCTGGCCCCTCACCTGTCGGCGGCGGCAGCGGCGGCGGCGACGGCTCCGTATGCGCAACAACACCCGCCGGGCCGCCCGCGCCACCGCGCGCCGCCCATTGGCCGCCGCCGCGGCCCCGCCCCCCGCTACCCCATTGGCCGGCTGGCGGCAGCGGCGCAGGGTCAGGCGGGCGGAGGGCGGGGCCGCCGCGGCGGCTCCCGCGCGGCCATTGGCTGGAGGGGTGGAGTGAGGATAGTGAGACCCCGGGGCGCGGCCAATGGGGAGGGAGGACAGCAGGTGACGCGCAAGACGCCATGGGGCGGGGCCGTCCCGGGCGCGGCAGCGGCTGCGGGATCGGCCCCGAGAGCGGCTCCGTGCAGCGGCCGGGACCATGACCGGGACCGGCACCGGGACTCGCCGCCTCCCGCCGCGCTCTCCTGCAGGAGCACCGCGGCTGCAGACGGACGCGGTGCCACCCCTGCTGGTGCCCGTTGCCTGCTCCTGCGTTAATGAAAAGATGGAAGTGCCCAGGCGGCCGTGTCGTCATGGCAGCAGCGGCCCTAGCCGCGTTCCCGGGTTGGTGTCATGCGGGTGAAAGTGTACAATTCCGATACAACATTCCCGGGTGGTGTCATGCGGGTGAAAGTGTACAATTCCTATACAAGGTTCCCCGGGTGGAAGTGTACAATTCCTATACAAGGTTCCCCGGGTGGAAGTGTACAATTCCGATACAAGGTTCCCCGGGTGAAAGTGTACAATTCTGATACAAGGTTCCCCGGGTGAAAGTGTACAATTCCGATACAAGGTGCCCGCTCACAGCCCCCGCCTCGCCCCAGCGTGCGTGACACCGCACACGGAATTTGGGCACTACGTGACTCCCAGCCCTGCCACCTGCAGTGTCCCAGCTCGGACGCTTTCATGGAAGCCTGCACTCATTCCTGCACTCATGGACAACCACAGCTTCCAGAAGCTGACCTGCGGCAAAACAGCAATGTTCGCATGACTGGCTTCTAAACCTTAATAATTCACAATTCAGTGGCATTCAGACCTTTAGAGCCCCAGCTTCTCCCCATTCCCTGCCCCCCGACCCACTACCCCAGTTTATTTCACTGATTATTTGGTTTGAGACTTGTATTGAGAAACACAAGTTTTAAGCGACCTGTTGGCATTAGGAAACAATGTACAAACTTTTATTTGAAGAAAATGTCTCAAATATGACAGTAGCTTTGGTCATGTTAAAAGGAGGCCATCCAAGAACAAATAAAAATGTGCTGCTGTATAAGCATGGCCATATACAGGGTATTCAGATATTGGCTAATAGAAGCTGAGATTACACGCATAAAGAGGCCTTTGTACCATGCAAGTTCAACGCAATTGCATACATTCACTATAAATTTTCAGTTATTTTCATGCCAAATCACCTTTTGGATAAAAAGGTAAAAAAGAAGTAACATCTAAACGTGACCAAAATTGAACAGGAAAAAAAAAAACCTTGTAAGTACAGACAACATTTTTATTAAAAAGATACTGAAATTACACCTGCTCAAGAAGTGTCAAACCGTCTCTGATCTCCTTCAGCGGGAATTAGTGTTAAGCATTGTTACATATCAAAAAATACATCTCTGTTTTACAACATAGTACTGACATATTCAAAGTACTGTGCCAAATTATAAATAGTAAAATCAGGTTTTGAAGAGTTTCAATAGAGAGCAACTTAGGCTCACACAAACATATGCACGTAGTATAGTTACGTAACAAAAGTTTTATAAAAGGAAACAAATGTACCCCATGCCAGTTTGAATTACTGAGGTGGGATTCAGTACCTACAATGAAGACTGACAGTTCATTTCCTTAAATATATTTATTAGTCTCTGGAAAAAATAAGACAAAAATTTACTTTCACCAGAATACACACCATTCTTCACTCACAATCCGTTTCTCAGTCATGACTGACAGAAGCCGGTCCTTTTGAAAGCGTTGGGTTTTTTCTGAAGACCTTGCAATAAAAAAATTGGTCTACCAGACTTCAAAAGTTCAATCAGCTTCTGCTCAACTGCAGAATAATCCTACAAATTGCTTCTACCTAGAGTAATCTTCATCATCTGTCATCTGTAATTGTAGACAGTCACATCTTCCACTGTGACTCAAGGTGCAGCTACAAGTAGAGAAGTGCTTAGATACTCAGTCACTTCAAATACACTTGTTGAAGACTGCTTCTAGTGCATAATCAAGTTGAAAATCCTTTTACTGATCATAATGGTTTGTCAATAACTGTAACACCTCGAGGGAGGGAGAGAAAAAGGGATAAATTTTTAGGCAGTATTATTTTTAAAATCAAGAAAAAATTAATATAATACATTGCAAATAGCATTTAACTGTGCAGCAGCAACAATGCATATATTTTTCCCTAATTTCTCTTTGACACAAAGCTCTCTGAATCAGTGCCAAGTTATGAAAGTTTCTGTGACTAATCAAATTTAATTTTGCTATCAGTGAAATACATCCTTAACATTCACTTAAATAACTCATTTAAAAAACTGTAGTTATTGAAGGAAAAGATTCCTGAAACAGCTCATTTTCTAAATATCAAATCCCAAAGAACTTTGGAATTGGACCCCTTAGATTGAGACACACATTTCTTGTTAAAAAAACTAGTCATACCAGAATCATCTTTCTGACTCATCAAGTATGAGCCAAATCCTTCTTGATTACACTTTAATCCTTTTTTCTTCCTTGTAGTGAGTAATTATTTGAAGTCATCATTCAAAATGTACCATCAGATTCTTCCTGTCCATTTTGTTATCTTAGATTTTACCTTAGACAAGACTTTGTTTGGATGCTTTATCAAATGTTATACTTTAAAAAGTGCATTAACAATATCTATATGCCTTACCTGCATAGCTCCTTCCTGTACTCATACAAGATGACACAACTGTCCATTTATCAGTTGTTGGATTATAATACTCCACTGTTGATAAATTACAGGAACCGTCATCTCCTCCAACTACATACAAGAGACCATTTACAGCACAAACACCTGAAAAAGGGCAGGAAACCAGAATGAAAATTAATAATTGACTTCTACACCCCCTCAAAAGCATGTTTTTTAATGAAAGCAGCAGAAATCCAATTACATGCCATTCACAATTGACATTGGAACAATTTTAGTCATTGTTGCACATACCTGCATTCCTTCTGCACATGTTCATGTCTGCAACCTGCTTCCAGGTACTGGCAATGGGGTCAAACACTTCCACACTTTTTCTTACCAAAGGACCATCATGACCACCTACTGCATACAATAAATTGTTTAACACACCAACACCTGCAAACATATGAAAATATGCAGAATTAACCAGAGAATTATTTGAACGATACAAAGGAGAAACAACAAATATGTCAGCTAACATAAATCCTTCGTTAAGTCAATGTTGGAAACTATTTCAGAAAACATTTGGGTCAGGATGCATTAAAGCAGAGAGACAGTAACTACAGCAAGACACTGATAAAATGCCTTGCATGCCCATCTACCATATTGCAGCATACAAAGACCAGAGCTGTTCTGCAACAGAAGATTTAGAAAATTTTGGATGAAAAATGACGTGCAGGAAAATGAGGCTTGTTGAAATTTAGGACTAATTAGAAGTGACAGTAAATGAGACAATGTGCTCAGCCAGGATAACAGAAATCTGACAGGATGATAAAGTGTAAGTGAACTTTTAGAAAGTAAAAGCTGCGCAGTACAGAGGATAAAAGCTGAATGGATAGACATTATACAATAGGGGTGTTTCCACTGAAGTGTTGGAATACCTTGTAAACAGATGGAACAGAATTAAACAGTTAGCAGTGAGTACCTTCTCTGGGATTTGAAGAACACCAAGCTTCTTTCAACCAAGCTTCAGTTATCAAAATATCCAAAAGGATATTAAAGGGTGTCCTTTAATCCTAAGGTCTCCTTTACTTTACAACAAAAGTTTATCAATCTGTGAGCTTGGAATGAAGGCGTGAGTAAAGCTAGGTCTATCTACTTGCTATTTGGGCTGCACATATTGAAAAAATGGAAATGGGAGAAGCAGAAAGAAAGGCCTGTTTATTTATTACTCCCTTTATAATGTATTATTAGAACCAAAACATAATAAATTCCAGAAACGTAGGGGGTTTTTTGTATTAAAATTTCTGAGTGATGGACCATAAAGACAACTAAAAAAGCACTTCTATGAAAGTATACTGGGAAATTTAATAAATGCCACATTTAAGACTATGAAACTCAAAGCAGAGATACAGATTTGCAAATATAGCTCATAAAGTATTCCATGGAACCACTTAAAATCTTTTTGAAGGGAAACAACGAATATGAATGCAAAAAATCAGGTAAGTCCCTCAAAGAAAAAAAAAATATTGGAAGTAGAAAAAAAAGGAGAATAAAAGGAAAAAAAGAAGAGAACCCCAAGACCTTAATAATGAGCTGAAATATCTTTAAAAACATATCACTAATTTTGTTTTTAAGAGCCATTTCTATATGTGAAGAGAAACTACTCCTGCTGAAATGACTAAATTTTCTTATTAAAGAGACTGATTTTAATAACTAAAGAAGAGAGGAAGGAAACATGGAAGCTAATTGGTACTGTAAATCTGAAAAATAGCTTATTGATAGGACACTTTTAAATCATGCTATTTGGGGCTTTACCAGTGATATTCACCACTAGCATTTCCCCATATCCTTCCCAGTTAATTTAATTCCTCTTTTATTGCTATTATTTCTAGCTATCATGCCACAGTATAGTATGACAGCTTTTCTTTCTCCCACTCTGATCACACTTTATTAGAAAGGAAAGTACAACATTCATCTTTTGTAGAATTAAACATTACAGAAGGAGAGCTAATATTTTCAGTTTAAATATGGGATGTGACATAAATCCCCCCACCCATGCCTTCAAAAGAGTTAGTGGCCTTCCTATTCAGTGTGTAGAGCTTTCCCTCTGCCACATTGCCACTTTTTTCTTTCATAGCTCCTTATTTTTAATAATGTCCTCCCTTCCTCCATGGTGCTTCATTTTCCCTTAATCCCACACCCAGTTTCCAGGTCCTACCTTATTTCTTGCTCCTTCCGTCTGTATCCTCTTGTTGCCGTCTTCTGAGTTCTCCTTTCTTTGTTATTTTTCTTTCCTGCCCATTTTTCAGGACCCTGTCTTATATCTCTCAGCCCTCCCAAATGGCCTATATCTGGATCTGAAGTTCCTCCTCCCAATATGTTGCTGGAAACAGATCTGTCCCCGTATTGATCAACTGAGAAGCAGTGGGTACTAAAGAAGAGTAACTGAGGGTTAACCTCTGAAAAGTTGCTTTTGAGTGAAGCTGAAGCAGTAGGAACAGAAGAGATGAGCTTAAGTTCTTTGAGATGACCAGACATCCAAAAGTTGAATGCAGGAACAAAATTTTCTTTAGTTAGCCCCCATAACACCATCAGGACTGATTTCCAGTTGAAACAGTTCTGATGGGTTTGGCTATTTGGCCTCTACAGCCAAGCTCAATCAACAGTCACGATTTTCACATTACCACCCACTCCTCTGCCATGCAAAAATATAATTTTTTCATGTATTTAACAGAGTGGCACAGAAGAATGTTGATAACTTTACTCAATTATATGAAACTGGAATAACTGTCTACATTTAGTTTTCCTCTCCATTTTTTTTATCTGTGGACCAGGTAAAAGGCAGAAGAGAGTTGAATCATCAACACAGGGACAAGGGAAGAGAGGAGAGGGGTAGGAAGATCCCAGTAGTTAGTATATTTAAGGAACTAAATTTCAGAGTTGTAGAAGAAATTCAACATTAAAAAAAAATCTGAAAACATCTGCTATATAAATAGGCTACATGCACAACAACAGTTTGCAAAAACAGAGTATCAAAAAATAAACCCCAAATGCTGAAACAAAATGTGTGCGCAGGCAGACTGCAAAATGAAACTTTGTCACAACCCACCAACACTATTTGTCTTTAAAACTATTCTTGTCAGTTGCCCATTTTATATAAATATATTCCTCAAAACTTGCCAATATTAGACAGGAATATTTTCCAGTACCCTTACTGCAACTCTGTCCAGTTTTTAATCCAGAATTTACTTCCAAGAAGCACAGACTGAGTTACTAGAAGTTTCACAAGGCAACTGTGTTTTCTTGAGGTATAGTGTATCATGTTTTGTTCATTATCATCAAAGTTTTAGTTTAGAAATACAATTGAAATGTGACTTCTAGTAATAAGAGTTATCAGGTTGCTGATCTTGTAAGGATATGATGGAAGTATCACAGACTATCTTAATTTTAGTAACGAATTTAGTACTTTGATAGATTTCTTTTGAAATTATTTGAATTTAAGTTAAACATTATTACATTATTACATAGGTAAAAACTGTTCAGAGTTAACAAAGAATAATGGAAGGTAAGATTAAAAGTTGGGGTAATTATTAATCATATACTGCGCATACTAGAAGTCCATTCAGATTTATTTGTAGCAATATCTCTTCCCATTATGAAGCACATTATTGCAATCACCAGTAGATACTTGAAGGGTGTTGCTAAAAACCACCATTAAGTACTTGGCAAAAAAAGTGACTTAAGTACTAAAAAATAAATGTAGAAAATAATATCATGGAATTTGACTTGAAAAAGTCCATGGGAACGCATCTAGAGAAATAAAACAACTTCTGCGAGTTGAAAAAACCTGAAATACCAAAAGACAAATAGAGGACAGTGAACAGTAAATGAGATTCAAGTCCATAATATTAATAGATACTGAAAATGCTAAAGTCAATTTGGAGCTGTGGAAGCACCATTTCACTAAACAAAAGTGGAATACCATAGGCACTTTTAAAGATGTCTTTAAAGAGAATATACACACTCAGAATTGCAAGAAGGAAAAAAGAAATCCACAAAAAAAAAAAAAAAAAGAGAAGGGATTTTTAAGATTATAGAGAAATAAATGGATATACCTTGGCTAAATGATAAGGAAGGATAACATGTAGTAGGCTGTACATGTACAGGGGATGCAAACACCAGGTGATGAGAAGAATTACTGAAGGTGAAATAAAGGGTACATAAGTGGAAGTAATAGGATGAAACCATTAATACAAACTTAGGAATGAACAAGGACAAAATTTCCTGCAGTGAATCAGAATGCAGAACAAGTCCTCCAAAGAGGTGGAAACCTAGTCATAGTTCACTCGTAAAGTCAACCTGAAAACGCTGTTAGAATAATCAGCCCTAACTGGCAAAGAGATCCCTGTAGAAAAGACATTTTTTCATTCTTGCTGTATAGATTTTGATACTTAAGAATTGAGGTGACAGTGATTATTACAATCCATGAATATTAGTCTGTATGTTAAAAACCATCAGAAGTTGTGGGAAGAAGAGGAATATGAAAGTATGAAAAAAAAAAGAGGGATATTTACTCTTAACAGACTGAATCTTACTCAGTGGAACAGTTGTGCTGTGCATCTAGAACTAGCACATTCCATTAGACTCAGACTTTAGCTTACCTTTCATGGTTTTAGATACATTTTAAACCCACGAATTTTCATCTTTGCAAGGACAGCTGATCCTTGTCCACTAACCTGCTCCACTCCGCCTGGTGCTCATTTCTGCGACGTAGCTCCACTCGTTGGAATTGGCATCGTAGCATTCCACTGAACTAAGGCACTGCCGTGACGCTCCATCATAGCCACCAACAGCATACAGCTTCCCTGGGGGGACCAAAGGAGTCTGCCAGCTGCTAATGGACATGCCGGGACTGCCACACCACAAAGAGGAAGGCATTGCTCTCCAATTAGCTACTAATCAGCACCTGTCAATCACTTACTGAGATTCTACACTGTAAACACTTGAGGTTAGCATGCCACAGATCTTGTCGTTTTTAGGATGTAAAAGGCACGCAGTATCTAACAACAACAATGCAAGTCAAAAGATTTTAAATTGCCTAGCTGAAATACAAAGGTAAGGTGTTTATTAGGCATTGCTCAAAAGCAAGCTATTTCAAGTATTTTTGATACTGGAAGCTCACAAATAGGCTTCCTAGGAATATCAGAAATTTAGAATGAAAATCACTCATACAGTCTGCATTTTCAGATTAGAAACAGCAGTTGTTCCTATGCAGTTAAAGCAAACACCCACCCCTAAAACTGTTTTAAGATCCAAGAGCCAGGCCAGGCCTCCATTGTGCAAGTGACATCTGGGCTATTCACTACCAAGCTGACTGAAAAGTCAGCAGTTTTCCCGACACTGCCCTTGGGATTGTCCCCAGCATGCGGCCAGCAAGGTCAGCCACAGATAACAGAGCTGACAATACAGCAGTGCTGCATCACTAAAGACCAAATGATAAGGTCATCACGTCAGCTCTCCGACTTTGCTGACATACATAACCTAGAGCTTAGCAAGGTTCTCCTCAGTTAGCCTCAGCCACAGCTGAAGCTCTGAAAAAAAATTTAAAACTACTATGCTAAAAACTAGTCAAACCCAAGCAGAATGATTACATATTGTTCACACCATTTCAATTACAAGGTTGAGCAAAAACATAAATCCGAAGTATGTTTTCATAAGTAAGAAAAACTAGTAGGGTAAATGATTGCCTTTCCCTCTGTTCTTTTTTATATCATTTGTCAACTTACCTCCAACAACACCTACACCAACACTACTTCTTCTTGTGTTCATTGGAGCTACATGAAACCACTCGTTAGTCTTTAAGTTGTAAACTTCGACTGATGACAAACCTATGAAGACAATATAACATTTTCTCTATAAATCTAGGTGCAACATACTGTCTAGTTTTCAGGAAACTCTTCATATCTGAAAACTCAAATTATTTCATTCTAAGGATTGTTAAATACTGCACAAAAAGCACAACCTTTTTGTCCTTTAGAAGGCAATTACTGTCAACCCAACTTTATGTCTGAAAATGGGCAAATTACTGAAAACTTCTGTGGAGCTGTGAAAACTTCTTCCCGGGTTTATTTCCTTTCTTTTTAATTAAGACACATGCTTTCTCCTACATATGCTTCTATAATAGTTATTAAGCAAAAAGATCACTTCTGCACTAATTGTTTAATGCATCTAAGTAGAGAATGAACAGTGAATGTCTAAAGCCTTCTCACAGGTCAGAAAAAGCTGTTTATAATCTTATTTACACTACATGAAAATGCAGAAATCAATTTCCTTTGCAAACAGGACTAATTTTTCTCTCGTATCTTCCACAAGTTAAGGACTCTGACTATAGAAGGAATACTGGAAAGGAACCTGCCAAAAGTTCACTAGTCTTTAAGCCTGAACACTTAGGAGCAAACAGTCCACTTCTCAGGTAGGGGGATGTGACCGCTTAAGCACATTCCACACCACAAGATGCCAGGCTACCCTCATGCTTGGTTTCACCACAAGTACCAGCAAAAAGAGGCATTAAAATTTGAAACAATAATGTTAAGAGTAGTCAAAGCTATTCATAAGTGTCTCAGGCAAACATACCTGTACTCCCATCAAATCCTCCCACAGCATAAAGAAGGCCATTTAATACAGCTGCTCCCAGTGTGCTTCTCCTGTCTTGCATGTTAGCAACACTTGTCCACTGGTCCTTCACTGGATCATAGGAATCTACTGTACGAACTCTCAAAGAGCCATTGAAACCACCAACAGCATAAACCATGCCTCCCATGTACACCATTCCTAGAGCAGGGACATGGGAGGAAAGATGAGTGTTTCAGTCTCTCTGCCAATTAACTGTATTCTGTAACTGTGTTCTGTACTGTTCTAGTGTGCAGATACTTGACACAAACTACAGTATTCACTACATTTGTCGTGCTTTTGACAGTCCCCTAGAACCACACTTCATTCAGATTAAGCCCTAGAATTTCTAACACTTTTTCCTAATAGTGCACATTCCTGAATACCATGCTTGCTGAATTTCTTCTTGCTTAAATTGCTCAGCTGCTTTAAGATCACATGTTCATGTTTTCAGTAGTGGATTATCACTGTTTTACATTCTTTATATAATTTAATGAGATTAGGGTATTTAATAGCAAAATTAATCCTTATTACAATGCATTAATATTTAAATTTATTTATCCCTTGTTTCTGTAGGAGGTAATAAAGCATTTCATCCTACAGATTGCAAACTGAAGCTCAAATTAAGCACAATTGATCGAAGTTGTATTGTTCCAGATTAGCAAGTAATTCAATGATCAGTGAAGTCAAGGTTTAGCCCTTCTTAGATAAATATCTCAAGTACTGTTTCAGAGAACATACAATGCCTAAATCCTGAAGCATTACCAACCACAACAAAAAATTAGGCTTCCTTACCTGCTCTACATCTTCTGGAAGGCAATTCAGCAACCTGATGCCAGCGTTCTTCTTTAAAATCATAGCATTCAACACTGCGAATTGCCTTTGGAGCCTGTCCCCCAACTACCATCATCAACTAACAGGGAGATAATAATAATAATAATAACTGTTAGTTATCTGCATATATGAGAGCACCTGAAAGATCAAAAGAATGTTTAAAAATAAAGCAAGCTTCTGTACAAGAAATAATTGGCTGTAATAATTGTACAAGAAATAAATGGCTCTCCTATAGAAATTTGAGTCTTGTGAACCAGGTCAAATTAATTGCTAGGTGTTTTTTTTAAACAAATGTAATTTGTAGTTATTTTGTCTGGAGGAAATACCAAGGGTAGAAAAGCAGCAAGCAATCAGAATCTTGGTAAAGCTCTGACAAAAGAGGGAGACTCTGCTTTATCTTCACTTCCTCTTATGATCTCAGGTATGAGAATTCACCATCTGTGATGTGTAATGAAGCTGTGACCATCCATCACGTAACGGCCTTACCTTGTTCTTCTAAGAAAAATGAATTGAATCTCCTATTCCATTATTACCATTTTCACAACAGTACTACGAGAAAACTTTACTTCATTGTAAAGAAGAAAGTATCTAATGTTTGTTTTTTGCTAAGATGAACTAAAGATAAAATAAAAAATCTCAACACAGAAACTTCAGTCATACACATTCTTTGTTTTGGTTTGGGGTTTTTTGATTTTTTTTTTGTTTGTTTGTTTTGTTTATTTTTGTTTCTTTAAACAGGCTTACTTCTCCATAATTGTATATTTCGCAAAATAGCTGAAGCACTTACTAAAAATGTTCTCTGGGAGGGCAAGTAGTGGTGATTCTCTGTGTAGGTGGGAGGGTAAAACATCTATATCATAAGTAGCGTGGAGTGTAAAGGTAATCACTTGTTACATTTTTATGATAAGTAATTCTGATACAATTTTTTTACAGGAATACCCCAAGACACAGTCATGCTCTCATGAAAGTTTTTAAAATGCAGTTTGAAATAGTAGATACATTGGAAAAACAGGGGCCTTACCTTTGGAAGGCTGGCAGGTGTTCTCAGTTTTGTCCGTGTGCTTTTCATCAATGCCCGTTGCTCAGTTGGTAGCAAGTGATACTTCATAGCTTCAATGAGGTAATCTTTGCAAGCACTGCTGTTCTTAACCAGTATTTCCTCTTCAACTCTCTGTTTATTAATAGAAGTTTAACAAGGTCTGAGCATGTTAAGGAAGTAAAGCAGAAATCAGAGTCCAAAGTGTATTAAAGCCGATGATCTATCAAACAAATGCAGATTAACCTACTTGTTAAGACTGTAATTTAACCAGTAGGACACAAATTTGTGTTGGAAATATGTAGTCACTAAAAAAAAAAAAGTTAAAATATGCTGATTGTTAATTAGCAAGTGGAAGAATCAGTGATAGGCAAGGTAAATCACTTTTCTTACAATTGGGCACATTTCTTGATTTTTTAAATACAGACAGTACAGAATATTTTGAGGCGGAAGTAGCAGAGAATAATTTAACAAATTAGTACACCACCCCACAACAAGAAAAACCACAACAGAACACAACAACAAAAAACCCCAAATCCCACCCAAAACAACCCACACAAATTGGAGATTTATATCACAAAACCAGAATTTTTAAAATAAATACATACCAACCTACTTATGCCTACTAACCAGTGTTAATACTGAACTCGTATTGTCAATCTTAAATATTTGACCTGACACCAAAATATCCAAATGAGCTTATAAAATTTGAAAGAAATTATTTTATCTGAACCAGGTAATAGAAAGCTTCCTTTGTCATTAATTCCTAATCAGCTTAAACAACAGATATAATTCTGAAGCGGAAAATTCACTTATGAGAACAAATCCTTTATCAAAAGATGGCATTACAAACGAAACCCAACCTGATCTCAGCAAATTACATTGTTCAGATTCCTGGTGTGGTATGACATGCACTCAGCCAAACAGATAAATTACTTACACAAGTAATTCTCTACGTGGCAATCCCTCACCTCAGTGGGTGGATGTGCACATGAGTATGTGGTAGTGGCTGTTTGTTTACTTTTTCTATCACTAACATACTATTGACACTGTTGTTGAAATTTAAAGTTATTGATCTGGCATTAAAATAACGAACAGAAATATTCACATGCAGAATAATTAGTATTCCTTTCTGCTTACCTGGACTAAATACTCCCGGGAAAGCAAAGGCAGCCGAACATGCTCCATCAGACGTGCCATTAACTCCTGCCTTACATCTTTGTCATGGTTTACCCAGGCTATCACTGCTTCAAATACCTTCCAGAAAACAAACAAATCTAGTTCTTTGACTTACAGGTTCATAAGCATGAAAACATTAGTGTCCCTCCAAAAATAGTTTTGCTTATTCTAAAACTCCTAATGTAAGAACAGATGACAGTGGTAACAGGTCCCATTATTTCCATATTTATCAACTATAAAATTATGAAGGTGCATTATCGGGTCTCTTTTTATATCTACTCCTCTACTGGTGTTTCAAGGATAGCTGTGCTACATTGACAAAATGCACACAGTGACTTCATTGATACTGAAAACTAGGCAAACAAACAACACAGCAGCAGGAATATTACAGTCCTCATGCTTTTCTTCCTTTCTTGGAGAACTGACCTGTCACATCCCCGTTCAAATGACTAATCATTACTGAATCTTAGCAGGACAAGCGATCCTAAGCCTCGTTTTGCCTGCATTGCACAGTAGCTCATCATTCACTAGAGCATTAAAACCTTAATTATACTCTACAAAAGCAGCATCACGTGTATTTAGGTGATAGATCCAGACCTTTGGGCTATTACAGGAACAACAACATAGCTTTGCTAGTTGCTGTTTAAGCAGATAGTTCTTAGATTCAAAGTTTCAAACGTGAAACACTGCCTAACTCTACAAATGAGTATTCAAACACGCTTTTGTACACAATTTAGCCTCATTTGAGTACAACTACAAACTTCTTGGAAAAAAGAAATTCAAATAGATCATAACTGAATTTAAAAATCTCAAAATTAATGCATCCACAACCTGAAAGTCATTAGAGGTTTACAGAGACAGCCTGGGCTCACTGAAGAGCACAGTGTTTCAAAAATGGCTTTAAAAGATTGAGATCTAGGCTAAAGGTGAGCCAAAACACATTAAACTCTGGTTTGGTAATAACAAGCTGCCATGTCATCTCCTGTGCAACCCACATATGTTCAGTTAGGTTAAACAGCTCACATATACACAGAGAGCTTTAATACCTTTGTGGGACTGCTGATGTTAAAGTTAGTAAATGGCATATAATAGCTCTTCAAATTTGAAATTATTTATTCCTTGGTAAACCAAACTCCTGTGGATATGACTCAGCATGTGTTCTGGTTGTTCTGCTTGAAGATGAGAAGGAATTTCCATTTAATGTAGTTTTGGTTTTGGGGTTTTTTTCCCAAAGAAGGTAATGTGATTTAATATAGTTGTAGGATTTTTAAGAGTTGAGACTAGTTGTCAACATCAGACTGACAACACTTTTGGGAAGCATCCTTTAAACTTGAGCACAATACCTGCCTAATTTCGCTAATGAAACACAGAACACATCTGAAAAAGGGCACAAGATCAGAAGGAGCAAGCTCACTCTTTCACATGAAAGGATAAAAAGAATACTGGGATACAGATTGTCTTACCTTCTCCTCTGAGGCAATTGTGAGTTTGTCACTGGATATCAGACTGCACACCTGCTCTACACCAAGATTGAGGTATTCTTCACTAAGCACAACATCAGAAAAGTGCTGTTCTGTTTGGGGGAAAAGAAATACACTAACATACAGCAACAGGTCTCCACATGTTTAACAAGCATCAACACAGCAGGGGAAAACAGAGGAAAATGAATATGCAAGCTATTTTATTCTCTCTAGAAGCAATATATTGACTTAAAACCTCTTCTATAAGTTAAAGCTTGGTCTCACAAATAGCTTTTATATTTAAATATTCCTTAACTGAAATATTAAAGCACATTATACTAAAAGTATTGTAGCAATTTTCAGATGCTTGCTTCATCTCAGAATACTTGTCTTTGAGAATTACCTAAGTCTCATTTTACTAAATTTGTACACAAAATACAGAAAAAAGACTCCAGAGTCTTTATACTCTGTATGTTGTTGACAAACATGTTTTAAATTTGAGGTTTGACATGAACAATGGTTGATTCTTTAGAACCAACCAGCAATGTCATACAACAAGTCCTGGTGCATCTCTCAGAGCTTGTCCAAGGTCATAAAATATTGCATATTGCAATCTCTACAATGTGCAGAAGGTCTGTAGATTTTCCTAATTTTTTTTAAACCTAATTTTTTTAAACCTTTAAAACTTGAATAAAACTGAAAAAAATTAGAGTTTCCAAGTTGTCATTCAGTTATTCAGTTGTCCCCTCCCTTCCTTAAAATTGCTTTTTATGGCATTATTTTGCTTAAAAAGTCATTCCATTCAGTAAAATTATTTCTCCCCTTCTTCTGCTATTCTTAACAGAAGTCAGAAGGGACAACTGTTACTAAGAACTTAAGAACTGTCTCAAAATTAGAATAAATAAAAAGAGCCAGCAAACATACTCAAACCAAAGAACATTTTATAGTCTTTTCAATTCCTGTATTAGTATTACTCTAACTAAGACTCCATACTTGAGAAAGTTGCCTAAGTTGTTTAAAAAAGTTAAAGAATGCTAAATGCTTAAGCTCAAGAAGTCTAATTCTTCAGTTCGACATTGCAGGGTACAAGAAAACAGCTGTTTTAAATGCAATGATCATCAGTACAAGACCCTCTAATTCTGCAGCATTCTCTCATGATGGACAGGTAGTATTTTCTGCAGTACTTCAGGCAATGGGAAAGAAAGGATGAAAATAAGTACTATTGATTTTTATAACATCCCCATTACTTTTCCACTCTACAAATCTTCTAGTATCTGTTTGCTTTTCAGAAAAATACGCAGTTTCTCAAGCTAAGTATCTGATGAATTTTATTGTTTGCAAATAGAAATTGAGAAAGATAATTTGTATAGATTACCTTTACAATAAACTCCAAATTTTAGGTGACAGTGTTACAAACCAGTATGCCTGACTGTACTGAGAAGCTGAGTTTGGAGGCAAGCAAAAAGGGGAAGCAACATGCATCCAAATCTCAAACAAATCTGAGGTTCTGAAGCACTGTTCATCTTTTCTTGAGAAATACAATGCAACAGTGGAACACATCCAACAGGATATATTTCATAAATCAGAAATACCTGGTTGATTTTATAGACTCACATACAAAAGCCTTGCTTTTTAAAAGTTTATTTCAATTTATGTCTAAATTAAGTAGGATTAAGCATTAAGTAGGAAGATCCACCCTCTAAACCAGGAGAAGCGAAAGTTGAGAATTTTCAAAGTAATACAATGAATGTGAGGCTGTCTCCAGTTTTCATGCTAGACATAAGAACTATGGAAGAGAATAAAAAAAACTCCAGTGCTTGAACAAAAACTGTTTTACTGGATGTCAGCCTCTTAAAACATAAAACATGGCACATGGTCAAGGGAAGGAGTGAAAAAAGGAGAAACACTAAACCAAACTATTCAATCAACAGCTATAGATCCTCAGGTGAATGAATTATGGACAAAAGAGAAATAGAGGGGATTTCTACATAAATTTTAGTCATCAAAAAAAGAGGTAAGGTGAAATAACTTGTCTTGTAAGAATCAGATCCCTTGTTGTCTAGCAGACCATCATAACTGATTGATAGATAACATTTGGCAGAAGCCAGTTGCAATTATACCTACATGGATAATTTAATATAATTAAAAATGGAAAAATAATAAGGAAATGTAAAAATCAATTAAATCCACCAATGGCAATTTATGTAATGCTGGTTCAAGTGTTGAAGACAGAAGGCTTCATTATATATAAAAAACACACTTATGAAATTCAAACTTTTTGCATCCTTTTAGCGAGAAGGATATCAGCATCTTCGAAATAACATGACTCAGTACTAAAATTTCCAGAAATCACACTTGTATCCTCTTTTCCCAATAACGATGAAAAATAGTACTGGAGGTGTGTGGATTTTTTTGCCTTCTGGGTTCGGATTTTTATTATCTCATATTACAGTTCCCATCCTGAGAGCTTTGATAATCTCAAGATATTAACATCAAATATGATGAAAGTTATGCTTAAATGATTAAATATTTCATGTAACTGTCCCCTGTAAAATCTCACATTATCTTGGTTTTTATTTAGTGCATTACAGAACATACTTTTTTCTTTATGAACATCTCTTAGAGAAGCAAAGAGAGAACTACCCATATGGAAGTTTCCATGAGAGAACAAAATAATTTTTTTTTCCCAAATCAGAATTTTCCACACAGTATGCAACTTTGACAAATTTGTACTGGAATCCTGCCCCATTTCTTGCCTCTTTACCCAGAAATTGAAGCCAGCTGGCTCTAGAGTCTGGCAGCCTGAAAACAAGCTGGCTTAGGACCTGCAGAGGCTTGGCTTCTAAATTCCCACTTCTTAAGCAAATAGAGTCCTACTTCTTTATTATCAAGACTAATCTCTGACTTACAAAAAAAAAAATCAATTTTAGGACGATTCTAAAATATCTGTTCCAATTGCATATGAAAAACAGATTTTCACATTTTTGCAACTGAGTCAGTTTCTGTCTGAATAGCTAAAGATCTGTCCTTGTCTGCCCTGTGCCAGTAGGGTGGGACAAATGAAAAGAAGTCATTAACAACAGGAAAAGGGCTAGTAACAAAAATGTCTGGAAGTACAATAAACAATGCCAGCATGGAAAGCATAGAAAGAAAATAGGAGCTGTAAATTTACCACTTTTTGGTATTTGTTGTTGAGTCTGGAGCTATACATGCACATTCAGCAAAAAGCACTTGACACCTCTCCTATCCAAAAGGCACACAAGTCTGGCTATACAGATAGCGGCATTAACTTTATATTTTTCAATTACATAGGAAGGAAAGCTACATCTGAAACCTTCCCAGGGTATTTTATGCTTTAAACATTTATGGATTAATTCACAATGTCACACTGAGATTTTTTTGGCTTGGGACAAAAGGCCTTTGCTATTGGCCTATTTTAAGGCACTGGTCAAACAGGAGCCCCAGCTTTGCTGCAGAGGTATAGACACAAGTTCTGCCAATTGGAGAACCAGCAGAAGCTAAAACTGCAGAATCACATTTTTTTCCAAAAAAGCTGATTTATTTGCAAATTTTATACTTAAATAACTGTTTTTAAGAACATCATGAAATTCACAACAGCCAAGGCAACAGCAGCATAGCAACAGACATTGCTACTCAGAATAGAATCATAGGAATGATTCTGACAACTCCATCCTTTGCATGCCAGGCATATAGATGTACACAAGAACAGTCCACAGAAGACATGCACACTTCCAAGGCTTGCCAGGGCTCAAGTTTCAGACTAAGAGCACCAGAATCAAGAATGCTGTTATCCCAAATACAATGCAGCAATCCCTGCATCACAAAACACGCTAGAGTTCCCTAACAAAAGAATCTTTAACATCTCAGCACAGCGCTAAAAGTCAAAAAAGTTCACTGTGCCACTGCCACAGGTCTCCCAATGCCTGTATGCAGTGGGTGAAATACCTTATAATTCTTTGGTTAAAACTAAGAAATGTGTCAAGACATAAGACCTGGGGTCTCTCTAGTCCAAGGTGGTGCACCCCTTCTCATTAAAAGGTTTTACCAATTTATCTTCAGGTTGTACACAACATTACAACACCTATATAATGCACCTCCTTCTCAGGAAAAGTTGTTATTTTGTGAACATCCTTTAACACTACGTAAGACATATCCCAGACCAAAACTGAGGACAGACTAGCAGTGCTGATGCCACATGCTCTTCCTAGGAATCCTCACAAAAGGAGAAGAGGCCTCAGCTGTACACAGTCTGTGACTGTGCAAGTGTAACAAGACCCAGAGCAGGACTGCTTGCTGGAACATCATGAGGACATATGGCATCTCCAAGTTAAATTGCAACAGAAGCTCATTCCAAGTAACCTGTATCAATTGTCCACTATTTTCAGATCACAGGTGCATATAAATGACTCTCCTAGAGATCTTGCTCTCTGCTGCAAAGGACCAACCCACCACAGGAATATGAAGCTCCAAATTTGATGGAAGTTGTATTTTCATTCCCACTGGAAGGAAGTTCTAGAGTTTCACTTTTCTAATAACTTCTGATCCATTGGCACCCCTTTGTTTTTTTATTATCATTGTGTATTAGCAGAACTATCTCGCTGCCACTTTTTTCTAAACCCAAAGTAGCAAATGTAACAAAATAAAGACTGGGAGAAGTTACAAAACAAAATACTTTTCATTTTCTCTGGCAGGAAAATATTTTCACTACCTTTTTCAATCTAATAATCCTTTTCTGTACTCATTCTAATTTCTGGAGCCTTAATCCCAAAATGTGTGCTCTGGGAATTAAGCTGCCTGTGATACAAAGCTTAACTCTGAAATGGCACAGCCATGTATTTTTGGCTTAGACTTTGAGAATTTTTTTTCATATGTAAGAAAGCTGTGACAAAGTACAAAGAGCCATTTGAGATAAGAACAGGGGAAAAAAGAAGCTATGATGGCTGAGATAAAGGCAGTAAGTAGCCTGAAAATTCAAGAGCAAAAACATTGACCTGAAAAGGTATAGAACTGTATGAAATGAAATCAGGGAGTCAGCAGACAGAAATTCAGCAAGACTGATGATGAGCCAATTCCAAGGAGAAATGAAGGCCAATGCTTCCTCCTTGGATCCTTTTATCAGGAGTACTGAGCATTCTGGTGCTCAGTGTAGTATCTTGCATGTCCCAACTAGGACCAACAAATAGCTTCCCTCCTCTTTTCACTTGTCTGTGTTCTGCTTGCAGACACTCGCTGTGCACAGCAAAGGATGCCTGAACAAAGTGACCCAGGGAAGGAGAGAGCTAACAGGTAGACATAATTCCTGTGCTCTCAAAACACATTTAACCAATACTGCACTCAAGGTCTTGCCAGGGTCTTAGAATCTTTATTTCTAGAAAGTAATCTATACAAATATTAGCTTCAACTACTAAACAGAACAAAGATTGTTCAGAAGTAACTTAAGGAGTTTAGAGGTTCAGTTTAGAAATAACTAAGGCCCAGTCAGAACAGAAGCTGGAAAAAATAATTTAAAACTCAAGCAACAGCTGTATCAAAATGTGTTCCCAAAAACATTAAATATCTGAACATTAACTCTAGTTAATAAGTGTATGTCTTGCTTTCTATTTCAAAAACTGTAATAGCTTTTTGGATTTAATAGTGTATTACTCAAAGACAAAAGGATTTAATTAAAACCTTTTGCATAGATGTCTAAATAGAAATACCACAAAGTCATTCAGTCATGTGCACACCACAACTTCATGAGTAAGGTAGGCATTACAAAAGCTTGTACTTTCAAAAACAACCTGAAAAGCTTTTGAATTTTTTAATTGATATATCAATCATTCTTGATGGAAATACTATAATCTCCTGTGAGTTAAAAAAATCTATACCACAAATCAGCATTTCTAGGAATGAAGACAATTGAAAGCATTCATCAAAGTCCTTGCCTTTCTGAGCTCTAAATTTATTCAAGGCAATAAAAAGCCTATTATTTCAACCTGATTTGAAGCACTTAGTGCTCTATTTCAGGAAAATATTCAATTTTAACTCTGTACTAATTGCTAATTATGCTAATTGGTCACTGTACATTTAAGGAAAGTTATGAAAAGCAATGCAGTCGTACGTATTTTTTTCTACAGCCTTATCAGGACATTTAATTTTTAATTCTCTTTTTTTTATTTCTCTTGATCTAAGCCTGACAGTGCTAGGAGGAAGAAGGCAGAGCAAAGAATGGACCTGACTATGCATTCTGACTACACACAGCATATTTATCTCAAGAGTGAGAACAGACTGTGCATTGCTTTAAAATCCACCCCACAGACACAGCAAATACACAGTAGGAGTTAAGCTGGCAGCTTGTCATACAGGCCAGCAGTACTCCAAGAATATGATGACAATAAGGGAAGCTTTTGGGGGGAATTTGACGGAAATGGAAGGTGGTTTGGTTACAGGAAATATAAGGTTAGTACCAAGCATGAAAATAGGAGAGCTGGAGAGAAAGATTCAAATGGATGAGACTACAGGTACCCTTTAGAGTAAGAAATTTCAGGTCTTTGGCTAGATGAGCAGGATTTTCAGAAGATAAGTTGATTACATAATACCCAACATTACATTTCTTGCTTCTTCACTGGTGCAGTGCAGGGTCTCCCCCTCTTTTCAATGCCTTTTTCTTTTTTCTTCCCCCATGTAATTCCTACATTGACTTATGGTAGTTGTCAGGATTTTAATTCTTCTTTCCCGATTTCCTCCCCTAAGTGACGCTGCAAGATTTTAAACAGAAAGCTAGCTTCTTTCTGCATTGGAAATGGCTTGGACCCTGCAGAGTTAGAATAGTCTGTGAAGATGCTGCCCCATTCAGCTTAAATATAACTGTGGGCCAGCCAGCACATTTTCTTTCTCTTGAAGGCATTCAGATCAAATGCAGTTTTCATCAGGAGATACATGTCTGCAATACCCTGGATAAAACTCAGGTTCCTCTGAATCCCACCCACACTGACACACATCAATGTGTGCTCCAGCAATGAGAACTTGCCTGCATATGTGTTGGCCTTGCTCAGGAGATCTGTGCATGCATGCATGTCAGCAAAAGCACGAATCCCCAGGCAGTTGATAGGATGAAGCTGAGATTCCAAAAATTCACAGCAAGTCCTCTTCACATCCTGCAGTTGCAAGAGACCAGCTGCTGGGAGCAGTACCTGAAAGGAGAAGCAAGAGCTGGTTAATGTCCCAATTCAATTCTGATGTTATACAAGAGTATTGAGAATATTAAGAAAACAAAATAAACCATTAAAAAACCAAGACCAAAATAAAGAGGAAGATTTCAGCATTCTGTAACTGAGGAAGTTAAAACCCAGCAGGAGCATGATTTTACCTCCCTACAGATACCATTTAGAATAACAAGCAACATCTCTACCATTGTGTTCACTGGGGAACTCGTTCCACAAACTGTAACTCACGTTTTATTTAAACTCTTCCCAATATTCATTCACAAGTTCCCTTCTTGCATTTCCCAGCATTTCATAATTACATCTCATTTCCAAGCCTTCAGTGTTGGATATTTTTAAAAGAAAGTTTTCTAGACCATGACAGAATATGTAATCTTATTTGCATGCAAGCAGTGGACACTGTACCATTTTTTTGTCACCATCAAATATAAGCATATTTATGCAAGAGATTCCAGTAAGGACAGAATTCAGACTTCCCCAGAAGTCTGTGACCATCTTGGAAGAATAATAATTCAAGACTGTCTGGCAATCAATATAGACAGGAAAAATAAAGGATCATACATTTAAGAAGAGTTTGCTTTGAATATCAACTGTTAATGAAGGAGAAATGAAAAAAAAAGACACAAACGTGATTGCACTCAGATACACAGACTATTACTAAGGAAAATACTTAAAAATTAGTTTAAATCATAGATAATTCTTGAAAATATTTAGTAAGTCTAACAAAGTAAGTGGAAAAGATGTAATAATGATAAAAGTCAGTGTCATGCAATTCCAAACAACTCTAGTAAGCTTAAAGGTTATTAATTACAAGGTTGAAAGAGTACAATGAAATAGTTTTATTTTAGCATATGGTTATATAAATGTTAAGATAATATCACTAATGTTAAGATATATATATATATCTTAACATTATATATATATAATGTTATATATATATAATGTTAAGATATATATATAATGTTATTATATATATATAATGTTAAGATAATATCACTAATACAATTTATATTATCAGAACACAGTATGATTAGTTATAACAGTGAATAGATAAATTCATTTGCTAGTTAATTCTAAGATAAGATATAATCATTAACTTACATAGAAAAAATCAATTCCAGAAATCTACTACAAGTATTTATTTACACAGCTTGCCCCAATGAAGCAAACATTTCATACCTGATCACAAATTTGGTAACTAATTCAAGGACAGTCTTAGATAATTTTAGGCACATTATCAGTATAGTTGAGCAAATAATTCTGAGAACAATCCTTGACTGCATAAATGGATCCAGTAGAAAAATTTGTAAAACCATCATCAAATCAGAATACAAAATGGAAACATGAAATTTGAGAATGGCATGGAGAAAATAATTTAATATTTGTATTCACAGTTACCCTGGCATACCTATATGAACAGTAAAGGAATGTTACAAGAACCAGATTACTCTTCATTATGGGAAATTTACTTCAGTTCTGAGATCACTGTAACTGAGCTTGCAAAGTTAGAGATTTCAATACATTTTAATTATCAGAAAACAAAACATTCAAGTCTAAATGTATTTTACATTCTGCTGCTAAAAAGGAAAAGAGAAGCAAAGTGCATCAAATTTATCTCGTTGAATTACACATTGGGCTTTGGTTACTAGGCAACAAGAGCTGTGATAACATCTAGCTATTTTCATTTGTACCTATAGAAGTGTTGGTCTGAAAGCCATAACAACCTGCATTCAAAAATACAGTTCCATCATAGTCAGATTTACTCTGCTGAAGCCAGGGACAGAACTAAAGAGGGACGAAATACCAAAGCAACCCAAACTCCTCACAAATCCTTCAGAAAAAAAGAAAAGAAAAAAAATACTATATTAACATTGCGGTATAGATTAAGTTTAATTGCTGCTGACTCTAAACTGGTCAGTTATAGCTCAGATCTGTTCCAAAAATAGCCAGCAGAGGGTATCATAACTTTCCTTTAAAGATCAAAAATACTGTAATGCGCATACTGCTTTGTACTGCAAGAAATGCAGAGGTGGAAAAAAATCTCCGATTTCTTGAAAATATGTTCTATGAAAATATATTCTCAACATGGCTAATTTTTTTATAATCAAAGAAAACTGAATACATTATTACTACTGATGGCAAATAAGAAATTAGGTATTCTCTTTCTTTGTGTCAAAATCGTGGTGATGAATCTCAGAATGACTGCTAGATTTCCTAGAGCAAATTATTTAACCCTTATGAGCCTGTGAAGACTCTTCCCTGGTTATTTTCTTTTGGTTCTCCTTCCTGCAGTGACATGCCTATTCCCAAAGCTCTGTGCACCCATCATGCCAAACACATCTTTCCAACCCCACTGAGAAAAAAAGGACTGTGACCAGGTGCAAGTATTTGTTTTAAAATCCACCTGCAATGTCACCTGCACAGTCAGGAGGGATCTACTTAAGCCTGGAATGTGGGTCCATGTTTTCACTGGAGTAAATTCAAGCCCTTCACAACTCAATTAAATCATCAACCTGTAAATGAGGCTGCTGCCCTTTCTTGTGGTCCTTCAGGTACCCTTGACATACCAGGAGTATGTCAAGGGCTAAGGGTACTAATGATGCTTGCAGCTTTTCTCCCTCCTGTTTTTTCCTAACAGCATTATGACTCTGTTCATCTTTGTGCAGCTGGAGACATTCACCTCATGTGGCTGAAACCTGTGTTGAGCTTGAAAGTGAGGAGCAGCTGGAACAGGCAGGCACCTCTCCAGGTGCTCACAAGCCCACCAGCTCAGCAGGAACACACTTACAACAGTCCCAAAGAGATACAGCCTGCCTGAGTGATGAACAAACCTCCACAAGGAAAGAAGGCTCAGAGGAGATGGGCATGGGTGGTGAACTCGAGGAAGAAATACAAGAATGAGCATCTAGTGGCATAAAGGCAAATTTATGTCCATATAAAAGGGACTGGAGGGTGACTTTTCCTTTAGGTATATGGCTGTACCAGTAAGTCATCAGGTTATGCAAACAGCCTTAACTAAAATAATTACTAGCAGGTAAGGTGTCCCTCTGCTAGTCAGGCCAGCATGGGGAGAAGATGGTATGTGACACAGCTCAGTCTCACAAAAAGCATAAAACCAAAAAAGCAACAGAAGGAGCTCTCCAGAGAGCCATAGGCTTGAGAGGGCTTTAGCCCACACATTCCTTCCTCGTGAACTGGAGAGGCCCTCCATCCTGGCAGTGGGCATGTGTAGATCAGTAATGGGAATCACTTTTGCATAGTGATCCAAATGTATATTTCAAGTGCTGTGTCATGCTTGTGTTGTGATTTCAGCACATTGCAGTATGTCTCTACTAAATCAAAACATAACGCTATGTAGTACCAAGTATCTTCAAAACAGTAAATTTCATGGCAATGATTAAATGTCCCCCAAGGACTATCCAGAAGAAGCTGGTCAGAGCAGCTGCCCTGGAGTGCCTCCATACCAGACAAGGGTATTCATCCCACCTGAGGGCTGCTAGATGACCTGACAGGCACAGCCCCTTGATTGGTACCACTTCTTCAACACACAAGGTTTCAGTGGCTGCCCTGCTGGTTGAGAATGGGGGAACAAGTCCAGTGGAAGGAGCCACAGGATGATAAGAGGGCTGGAGCATGTGATATTACAAGGAAAAGCTAAGAAAACTGAGTTTGTGCAGCCATAAAAGAAAAAAAGGGAGCCCTTATTACAGTCCACAGCTACTTACTGTGAGGGTATAGAAGAGTGAGCCAGAGTGTTCTTGAAGATGCATAGCCACAGAACAAGGAAAAGTATGAACATAGGAAAATCTGACTGGAAAAAAAAAGGAGTTAGGTTGCTTTTTCTGTTTTGTGTTCTGTTTTGCTGGGTATTTTTTAAGTGAGGCTGATTAAGCCCCAGAACAGGTTGTCCCAACCAGCGGCAGAATCTCCATTCCTGGGAGATATTAAAAATTCAGGGAACAGGCCTCTCAACATGCTTTTAAAAAGCTCAATAAAAAGTAAAATTTAAATTGATTAAAGCTTTCTGCTGGTTAATTTAAATCAATTTGATCCAGTAATTTTATATCCATCCAAGCTGTCCTCTTTGCATTCCTTTTTTGTACTGTGAGGTTCTCCAAGACAGACCATGTTGTGATACCTGACATATGAAGATGCTGAAGACAATATTTTCTTCAATACTGCTTTCAAATTTCTTGTAATCATCTTAAAATTTCTGCCAGGAATATTTGCTGAAATTCAAATTGATACCCACCAAAACCACATTAAGATCAATATAATGTCAATAGGAAAATAGTGACAGATCACATTGCAGGTTTTGAAAACAAGATCCCACAATATAAACAAACCCAAAATTTCTCAGAACACTGAAGCATTTTTCAAGCAAATAAGCCAATAAAAATCAGAGCAGTGTATGCCAAGAGAAATGAATAATGTGCTGTCTAAAATAGAAATTCCATACTTTATTGCATGGAGAGGAAAGAAAACAGATCTGAGACATTAGGAAAGATACTAATCGAGGAAAGCAGATGCATGAGAATCCAAACACACTACAATACAACATAGAAGCTCACAGAAGAGCAAGTTAGCTCCTCTCTAATCACACATATTGTGTATTTTCAGTTACAATATTAAAATGAGATAAATTTCAGAGAACAGCAGTTATGTTAATGCCTGTAATAAAGAAATCTTGAGGAAGTAGATTAAGGTTTAACATTTATTTTTAAGTTTTAAATAACCATTTCAGCAAACTAAGCTCCTTCATTTGCTGTTTACATTATCATAGCACGGGGAAGAAGGAAATTAACATAGTGGTTAAATATAACCCAAATGATCTTATTTTTTTTATTCTCATCTACATGCATCTGTGCCGTAATTAAAACTGTGGTTTGTAACTGAAGTGTAATCTAAATTCTAGTGAAATCATTCAGCACAGCATTGAAATTATGCTATTTGGGAGTATGCATACAAAAACACTAAAATAGACACAAATATTTTAAGGCATCTGTGGGACAAAATGTGGAAGTTTCAATTTTGGAAAATTCAGCCCTGCTTGAATTTCTGTCTGAACAACATGTGCATGTTAAGCACGGTGTTCCAGTGTTAAAATACAAAAAAAAGAGGTTGCACTGGAATTAAAGACATGCATGAGCTGCAAGTTTAGAACATGATGTCATGAAGCCTATGAAGTATACCTTCTGGATATCTTAACATCCTCAAGGCTATTGCACAATGAAGACATGGATGTATTAATTTTTCCTTTAGCTTAATGAGCCCTATGCAAATAAAAATCAGGTGCAGGTGGCAGTTTCATAGCATCACAGGAGGGAATCAGATCACAAAATAGTCCCATTCCCTCACATTCCCCTTGTACTAGATACAAATTGGTAGAGCACCACTTCAGTAGAAAATGATTGCATAATCATGAAAATATAGTATTTTAAATTATTGACATGATCTAAAAAATACTAAGCAGCTCCCAGCTTGGAAATCACTGTGACAGATTCAAATGAAGGATAAGGAAGAAGTAAGTGTTTTACATATCTGCTTTTTAACTTGCATCATAATCTGCACTTAAGAGTCCACTTCAGTTAATGACATGCAATTGATAGGAAGTAATTTGCTCAAAAAGCAGCTTTTGAAGAGAGAGCACCTTAAAAGATTAGTCTGAACGAACTACTAGTTATTAATAAAAACATTAGGTACAGAGGTGGGTTTTCTGTTGTTTTCTTGGGGTTTTTTTGAAAGGGGTAGTTGTGGAAGTTTTGGGAGGGATTTGGGATGCAGTTAGTGGTTGCTGAAGTGCAGAAACAAGATCTATGAAGAAAAAGAAATTACAGAAGAGTCACTTATTTAAGTAATACACTATAATGAGGGATATCCATCTAGTCTACAAGAGAGAACCATGCAGTCTTGCTTGGCTTCAGGGTTCTCCTACTTCTTCTCTACCAGAACAGTGCCTTAATCACCACATGAAAGTACATTTTGGCATAAGCTTTCACACAAGAGAGACAGATTTATTTCCTAGTCTGATGGATATTTTTGTTAATAAGCAGAAGCTTCACCTTCTTCTCTTAACACATACTGGCAATAGAAGAAATTAAACATTCTCTCACTTGGAGTAAAACATAATGAACCTAAAAAATTTTAAAGTTTTACATTTTTCTTTCAGTGAAAAAAATTGCAGACATTTTGATTTTATAGGAACAAAGTTCTTGATTTGAAGTTTGGCCACTGAATTTAAGTATGTGTATAGTAAGTAATCTAAAATGAAAGCTCAGAATCCTTCATCATACTTTAATTAACTCAGTGTTTAGAAGATTACACAGCTGCATAAAAACACCATCATATTTTCTTAGGGACAGCATAATTTAAACAAGACTAAGTCGAGTCTGAACAAAGCTACTTCTGATATTGTGTCATTCAGGAACTGGACAATTTCTTCTTTAATTACAGCACCAGAAGTGCTATGCAGTCAAATCATATACATAGCTACCCTGCAGAAGGATTAGGAGAAGCTGAAAAGATTAAGTAGGCAGGATAACATAACTCACACTGCATGGTTTGCTTTCTTCCTGTAAAGGCTGACCCACATACAGAATCGCTGCATCAGCTGGCGCTCGGAGCTTTCAGGGAGCTTCTGCCATGGCACTGAGCTGCAGCAACTCAGCCTCCAGCACCACACCAGCCTCAGCCCACACCCCACTGACACACACAATCACTTCGGCTATGCCAAAGACTGCTACGATAGAAACGTCGTCAAAGGATTGCCGAAAACTGAAGATGCAAAGGGTTCACAAAAAACTAAAAATGTTCATTTGCTGTTTCCTGAAGTATACAAAAAATCTTTGATGAGGTGGGGAGAGGGGAAGGAAGGAATTGTTGGTTTGCTGGGGGTTTTTGTATGCTACAGGATGACTTGTGACAAACAAGGTTTGTTCTCCTAGTATAACTAAGCATTTTCTGGCAATTTAAAAGAGAGGGCTTGAAAGGCCATTTGCAAAAACCTGGGCAGGAAGCAAACAGCAGCATAACTGGGATAGTAGATTGTGAATTTTGCTTGCTCTATTATTTCATTCTCTGGTACAGAAGATATATACTACCAAGTCTTAAAGTAATACAAAACCAAGAACTAAGGACAACAGAAATAGCATGAAGTAGAAATTATTTCTGTGCATGGTGCTTATCTTCAATACAAAAATTATGTCAAGATTAACATCTAATATGCAGTAAATGGTCCTTCAGTGGACTCAAAACACATTTGATTACTTCAAGCTTTTACCATAATTATGTTTTTGTAATTTATTAAGATAATCTTTTACTTATCACTCAGTTTCCTACAACAGACCATAATTACATTCTAGAAATGTCACGGAGGATTTCCTCGAAAAAAAGCATTAGGCTTAGTGACAAATTTCATAAATGCTTTAATCTAGAGATGTTGTACTTTAAAAATTCAGGTATGTAGAGCAAAAATTCCCAAAGTAAATAGCATCTACAGCTTCCCATTTGATTTTTCTTTGCAGATGCACGTTTAGTACATACATTTCACGATTTAAAGCACAACCAATATCAAGAAAACAGAAACATTTTCAAGGAAGCCTTTATGCATCTTCCATCTTACATGTTGCAGCATGTCCTGAACCTACCTGCAGGTAAGAGAGGTCAACAGTGCAGTCTCTTTAAGTGACTTCATTTACTCATAATAAGCACCTTGAATTTTACAGGGAGGTGGACAAGCACACATGCATTCATTTGAGCAAATGACCTCTGCACTTTAAGTTGGCAAGGGCTACTTTTCAGATTTTGCCACAGGTAGCTTTATGGTCATACAAAGAAATAGAGACATGGATGCCTACAGCAAAAGTTGTGGCTGAGACAAAAGTAGCTGCTTTCATCCAACTTGACTAGAAGCACCTCTAGCATTGCCTAGCAGTGGGATGATTTTCAAGACTCAGAAAAGTCGTACAAACTGTCAGTCTGAGAAGGCAGTTTATACTCCTCCATTATTAATGTTTAGCTAAAGGGCAACCACATCCTAGCAAGGAAAGATGAAGGCATCAGGTTTTGGGATCACAAAACTTGTGATGTCAATACTAAATGACTTCTGATTTACCCAATGGTCATCATATCTGATACTCTTTTTTTCTTCCTTTTTTTAAAAATTATAGAATGGCCTGGGTTGAATGGGACCTTTAAGATCACCTAGTTCCAATCCCCTGCTACAGACAGGGACACCTTCTATTAGACCCTGTTGCACAGAGCCCCATCCAGCCCAGCCTTAAACACTTCCAGGGATAGGGAAGCCACAAATTCTCTGGACAAAGAGTCTATTCAAGTCTGTAAACTCTTTCAGGCCACACCATACTTAGAGCTTGTTGCTGTAATTCTGCTCAATGGAACCCCAATCCCAGGTGGACCATAAAACAAAGAGTTAAAAATATCTTCTAGGCTAGTCTAAAATGTCACAGTTTTCCAGAAGAATATTTATATAATAGGTAAAATCCAGACCTTCTAAAAAGAAAAAACAACACTTCTCCCTAATCAACTGCACGAGAAAAAAGAGAAATCTGTTTCCTTCTACAGAAGGAAATGGCAACATTTTTGCCTTTGTCTAGCTCTGCAACAACCAGCTAAGGATCTCCTCCACTCTGGGTCACACTGGAAACAATTTTGGCATCTGGTTTGAGACAGAATCTGTTATGTCCTCCATCCTTCCCCAGTATGTGGTTAAACCCAGTATTTACTGAAATGAAGCTTCACAGCACTGCTCTCCTTCCACCAGCACCATCCCTTCCCCTGTCTTCCCCTCTTCTGAGGAAAAGGGGAAAAGGAAACCTAGGATGGAGAAGATTAGTACAGGTCAACTCAACCCAGATCTGGACCTCATATAGTCTCACCTAACTAGGGAGGTAAACCTTAAGAGGTGAAAATACCTGCTTTGAAACACTATCTAATCTTTGCTTTGATAATGCTTTGAAACACTGTCTATCTAATGGTAACACAGGTATCATTTCCAGGGTTCACAGGTAATTATTTTCAAACCAACCAGCACAGATAGAAAGCAGCACTGCTCACCTTGGTACCCTAAACAGCTGCACTTACGCATTTTGCAGCAATGTTCTATTCATTTAGAATTGCACTCACTCACCTTAAACATACCAACAACTCCATCGATGTACATATATGGTTTTGTGCACTCCTCTTTAGGTATTCTAAAGAAAAGCTTGTTATCTTCCAGCATAAATTAGTAACTCACCCTTTTACCCTTTACAAGTGTATGTAGAGTCTTTGAAACAAATAGACACTGGAAGAAAAATAAGAGTCCTATTTTAGTCAACTCACAGTCAACCTAGAAAAGGCCTGGATTCCCTTCCTCTCTCAAATGACAGCTTTTCCATGCCTTTAATGGCTTTAAGCCTTTCCCCAAAGCATGCTATTCCTGTCATATTTTAGACCATCCAACAGTGTTCCAGGTGATAATGCAGATTTCTACAGTGACATACAGATAGTGCTGTGCCATTTTTTATGCTCAGATTTAAAGACACTATTTTACAATAGCAGAAGTTTTTCTAAGGTGACTTCAGTATGTTATTCTATACTAGGAAAAGCTGTTAATGTAAAACATAGCAATATGTAGGAGTAATTCAATTTTTTTCTCTCCATGCATTACTTTACACTTTCCAACATTAATTTTGGTCTGTGATCATGATAGCCTGACATCTAGCTTAGCTAGAAAGCAGTGAGATTTTCTATTTTTGTCTGATGTTGAAAAAATACTTAAACCAGTTCATTACCTACATGTTTTGCTACCTGCTTTCCAAGACTAAAGGAAATAGGTCCTTTGGAAGCCTGTGACACATTACAATCACTTTGATAGCAAAACCCGACTATTTATTCCTATTTGTTCCTTTCCTCCCTAGGGATTTTTGATCTATTTATTGCTCATCATGTGACAATTTAGGAGGGACTATAACTAACTTGACTTTCAAAAGCCTTTGATATGGTTATTTCTGGACCACTCTAAGAATTACAGAAGGTTTTTAGCTATGCACAACTCATGAATAGAATTCTGAAACATATGAAAAGTTTGAACTTTCCTTATCTCACCTGCCACTAACAAAAAAACAAATCCTTAATAATCTCTATAAGGCTCAGGATCACTAATGACATTGTGATTTACTAAAACATGAGCTGAAATTCCAAGGAATAGCCAGTTATAGACCATAACATTTTCATACAGTCTCAGCCACCTTGCTTCAAAAGTTTCTTTTCTGTGGGTACGCAAGGATTATTTTTACAAATATGTCTATAAAATCCTATTTGCTCTGGTGATTGGATGTTTTTATTCATTTGGTTTTGCACTTCACCTTTTGACCCTCTCTCTAAGCCTATCCTTGATGTGTAAGAGGACGCACCTTGCACAGTCTGTTGGCGTAACTGGGACTTTCTACCTTAATTAGTTTTTGGCACCTTTCTCGTGCATGGCTCTGAAAGCCCACACGCTCTCCTAAATCACTCATTTAAGAAACAATATGCAGGAAATGAATAGATGTTATATTTAGAGCTGAAGTGCTGAGTAAAAGTGTTTTATTCTTTTTATCATTTAAATTAAACATGCCTGTTTAAATCCCTCGGTGACTTCCCATTCACCTCCCACAGTAATCAGAATCACATGCTTCTGAAGTGCAGGATTACAGATCAGTATCTCTTCTGTAACACACTCCTGCCTCAACCCCACTTCTCTCTCACCCCATCACCTCCTCCAAGAGTTTCTGATTCATTCCTTGGCTCCTGCTTAGACCATGCTGACATAGCCAAGCTACAAGCCTCTTCACTGCCTTTGCCCACAAGTCTCTTCCAAATAAGCAGAAACAAGTGGTTTCATAAACCTCAACCCACATTCTCCCTCCCACAAAAAAAAAAAAAAAAAGAAACCCAAAAAACAAAACCAAAACACAAAAAACCAGAACACCCAAACATCTTCTGAAGGTACAGAGATTTTGAGACAGGGGAAATCTGTGATTCAGTCCACAAGACAACAATCTCTCTCTGGAAAAAGTATGACTCTCTCTGCCTCCTACACACGCTGGCACTTGATAGTCCAAGACAGTCTTTTACAGTCTTGGGACAATTTTAATTCACTCCTCATACCTTTTGATCCACATTTTAGATTAATTTTCTCTCTGGTGATCATTCTCAGTTCTGTTTCTCCCTTGTCTATTTCTCTTTGGCAACTAAAGCCAGTGTACAACAGCTCAAATGCCAATTCAGGTTCATCTTTTCATTCTTACAAGGCTCATATCCTTCTGCCTACTCAATTTGCTTTATGAAAAAAGTTCTTGGATCCCCATTCAGATGGCCAAAAAAAAAAAATTAAAAAGCATCATTTGGAGGACAGAGAGAAATAGCAGTAAGATATCTGCAGAAAGGAAAGAAAAAAAAGGCAGGAACATAAAAATGTGAATACCTCAGGAGAGAGTATTTGCCATATCTGTGCAACATCTGGTTCTGGTGGTCCTGCCACCATTTTTCCCTCTGCCTTGACCACAGCTACAGCTGTACAGACACAGCAATTGCTTTCTCTGCAGACCCCTTTTGCTACTTACCTCATTAACTTCAATAACTTGTATAATCTGGGGGAGGACACAGGAAAGAATTTATCCCTAAATGAAGTAGTATGAATTGTATTTATTCAGTTTGTCTTAACAATACAAAAGATATTGAAGAGACAAGTCCAAGAGACTCTTTAGGAAGACAGCTGAACTCAAGAGAGACCAGAGACAGCAGATGAGTGTTTCTGGCTGCACTGATCCGTGGGGCTGGCAGTGTGCACTGCACACATGTGATTGTGCACGCACCTACTGCAAAGGCATGCTCAGCCTCACTGCCAGGCTGGAGCTTGCAGATACAGAGCTGCAGCCACCCAGTTGTTATCAGGCTACCAGCTTCAGCAACCCTTAATGCTTTCCTCACACTGAGCACACAGTGTGATTTCCTCCTGTCACATACCACCAAGCAAGCCAGATCAGAAGCGGAAATCCTTTAAGAGAGCATCAAACATCTATCAAATAAGCGTGAGGCTTTGGAACACATCTTCAGCCACATCAAAAACCCAGTTCCTCAGTTAAAAACAAACATAGGGGAGTGACAATATAGCAACTGCAGTGATTCTGCAGTGCACAGAATAATAATGTGCCCCCAAAAACAGGCAGTTCTACTTTGCACATATATAATAGCTAAAATCACAAAAGATATGCTATAAAAAATAGAGTTTAAGAAAAATACAATTTAAATGCATTTAAAAATTGTCAGAGAACAAAATATTAAATTTTTCAGCAAAGCTGTTTGCTAAGTATTTTGGTCAGCAGCTCTTAGGTGAAGCTTATTCATTTAAAGTGCAAATTAATGAAGCTTATATTTGTAATAAAATAGGCCTGTAAAGACATCATGCTCTTCTTTTGCCTTCCCTCCTACACTCATTCTCCTGACAAGCAGGCACATATAAGCAAATGAAGAATGCCTACTAGGATTATTTCAGTGGAAAAAATGAGATCATTTACTGTTGCCTGACATGTCTTACAATGCATATAAATTCAAGGAATGTGCCACTGTCTCTCCTCCAGCTATGCCACATATTAGTTATGCCCTCATATTATTAAAATCCTCAAAGCTGTTGTCATAAATACAAAAATAGGTCAAAAGGAGGCAACCAGATGGTTGCTTGAAGCCTTAAGTATAAAATACATACAATAGCAAAACACAGTGGTAGTCTTTCAGCACACAACCAAAGAGCACACTATAAGGCTGTTTAGTCCAGCATTAAGTTCTTGCCCAGTAAGACCTAATGTTCATTCACATGTTTCTGTGAATAGGGTTTGCAATGAAACTCATGTCAGCTGGGATTTAAGTACCTCTCTGCAGTGTCAGCAAGCCCCTAATATTATTAGAACTGTACTGTCATAAAAGAATAAAAGTGAAAGTTTGGATTACCATGTAGTTTCAACACACATCAGAATTTAAAAAATCAGTTAATCCTGTTTTAATCATAAACTCATTAGGATGAGCCAGTTTCATAAAGTATTTTAACCTGAATAACTCTTAATACAACTTCAGACTTTGCCAAAGCTTTCATAATTTAGTATCTATACCACAGCAGCCAAAGTGGAGATGAGCAGAAAGGCCAAAGGCTTGTTTATTTTTAAGGCTCTATGAGATGATCCAATAAAGAACTCCATCTCCTCCCAAAGCTTTAATAATATCTGTGTCAGGGAAATAAGACCACCAACCATCAAATAGTTTTTGACACTCTAATAGCTCGATTTCATAAAACATATTTTGAAAAAGAAAATACTTTCAAGAACTTGTGCAGTTGCCTGAAACCTCTTAAGAAAGAAAGAAGTGAGTTTATGGACAGAACATTTTAGGTTTTCATGAAGGCAAAGCAAAAAGTGATGGTAAAATGAAATATGATGGTGGAAATATGGTGTTTTCAAGATTAATCTGATTCTGGAAAAAGCCAGGATATGGCAGACAAGGGAACCAAAGCCCATGACAAATATTTTAATTATCTCAGAAACAAGCAGGATTGTAACCTGTCAACTCAGGGCTCAATAATTAGCACCTTACTCATGATATATTGAAGGCAGGAAGCCAAATCTGTCCAAAATTTTATAGGAGATTATTTGGGAATCAGAATTCGGTATCAGCTCAGAAAAATAAAACTATATGAACAGCTTAAAAGACAGCTGTACAGTTTTAATGAAGATTTGGCCTACCAGTCTGTCTAAAAGAACACTGGGATATTTTACTGAGAGTTGCTGGCAAGTTAAATTTAAGTCACAGGAAACAAATTCACAGATTTCACCTTTAAAGATGCTATCAACAAACTTTAATGTAAAGTCAAAGCTATTTTCATTTTTTGAAAGAATCTATCATGGCTATTGACAGGGAAATCAGTGCAATGATTTCCAATGACACCATACACTTTTTTAGGAGCAGTAAAAGAAACAACTTATACTCATTTACTTAAAAAAAAAAAATCTCTAGAAAGGAAAAAAAAACCAAAACAAAACACAACAGAATAAATATCGCTGTTAACTTCAACAGGATTGGTACTATCTGACCTAACTGCATTCTTCTTTAGAAGCATGCAGACTTTAGCAATAAATCAGCTCAGAGGAATACTCACATGGTCCAATACCCTGCTCCAGCCCCTAAGATGTAAGCAGGCATGTACTGCAGGAAAGACTTTGGGAGCTAAACCAAAATGGAGCGACTGTCTCGGCACTGTGGAGATGCAAGAGGAAATCTGTACAAAGAACCAGTGGGGACAGGACAGGGACAGCCACAATGACAACCAACTAGCTTAAAACATGCCTCAAAATTCTATTCAATTAATAAATACTATAGGGATGATTTTTTTAAATGCTTTATCAGGAAAGTGTGGTTAGTAAATAGAGGCAAATGCAAGCAAATAAAAGGCCTTTATGAAACCAGGCAGCAAACTTCAGAGATGCCAACCTGATTAGCCTGTGGTACTGCAGCAACAGTTTTATTAAGTTACTTGCATCTGCTAGAATGCTGTGTCTGCTTCTAGCTAGAAAAACTGCTATCACAACCCATGCTGTCATCACCAAACTGCACTGTCTAGAACATCATCATCTATTTGAAATTGCTGCTAATTTAGAATAAACTCTTCTTTAGGAGCCCTGCATTTCAGTAGAGCGCACAACTGGGGATGCACTGGACCTGTAGCAAGTGGTCTCTTGGTGACATGCAAGGTGTTAATCATGACCAGTAGGGATGTAATTGCCTAGATCCAGCCTGCCAGCACCTACTCTTCTCAAGATATACTTCTGTTTAAGCTGTTTCACTTTCCCTGATTACCAAAAGCTTTTTAAGCAAGAGGTAACTAGAAGCACATCTGTCAATGCATCAAGATCAGACATTCTCTTCCTGCCCCTTTTAGGTTTCTAAGTGTGGCATTTTTTTCCACACATCTATTTCTTAGCTTCTCTGAAGGAAAATAGCCAATTCCCATAGAAGCAATTTCAGCATTACCTTCTCTCAAACCAGTTTCTTACATAAAATATGTATTTTACATTTGAAACAGAACCTACTGCATTATAAGATTCAGTGAAAGCTTCACAGGATTCAGTTCAGTTGAATAAATATTTCTTTTATCTCTTCCACCCACTAACACAGCAGCAGGCACACTTCCAGGACACAGAATGCATGTCTCTGTTCAAGCACTGAATTCAACTCCCTCCTCTTACAATGCCTAATCACACATTTGTAAAGAACCTTTGCAAAGTCAGCCTTGGATTCTAAAAAGGAAAAATCTACCCCAATTAACACAGAAAACTTCCAATATTCATAAAGAAAATATATCCCTTTGGATAGATCCCTTTGAAATGGAGGGACATCTTCTTGATCCAATAAGGGAAAAGAGAAGTTCTGTAGTGTTTGAAGGTATACTTTATTGGCAGGCTCACAAACTCCTGAAAAACATTCCAAGTTAGATATCTAAAGTGAAACTAGTTCCAAAACACATGCTTTATGCTCTTCACACGTCACAGTATATGAGTTAACTCATATAAAGACAGTTTAGTCACCTGTTCATATACACAAAACACTTGTTTTCAAGGATAAAGCTTGAAAAGTATCACAATATTACCAGCATTTTGACTCTCAGCTGAGATACAAAGTTACTATGGCTCTTAAGATTACCAGAATATAAGCTCTATTAATTTGATCATGTATGTGCTCAAAGACTGTGGCAAATATTAAGTAAAGAGATCAGTCTTATAAACTGGCTTTTATAAAGTAATTCTGCATTTTCTTCAAGCTAAAAGCACACACAAAAAAAAACAACACTGCTGTTGTTCAGCTGATGTGAACTCTCTTTTAAATTAAACTCCTGTGAACTGGTGTACCTGACCCTTAGTAGAAAGGGTACTGAAGGAAAGAATCTGAGACTATCATGAGACACAGATGTGGGGAAAAAGAACAACTCCATTACTAAATCTGACATTCTGGTAATACAAGTTTCACAACAGACTCGTAGCCCCTAAACAGATTATTTCACATCCTACCCACATAAAACTGCATGGGGTTCATCATAAGCACACCAATTCAAAGTACAATACAACAGTTTATTCTGAATATTTTTATCTAATTTTATTCTAATGCTTAGCAGAAGAGCAAATATGGAATGTTTCATGCTGCACAGAATTTTATTTTTGTCTTTAAATTAGTATCCATTGAAGATCAGGCACAGTAAACACAGACCTTATGTTTGCATGGACTTCATCTTATTCATCATACATAGTTCTACTACATTTTATTGGAATACCTACTCCTTGCTGATTTGTTGGGGGTTTTTGTCCTCCTCAACAAATACAAGTCTGTAGTGTTCATTATTTTGCATTCTATTTTGTGCAATGCTCTCTTCTATATTTTTCTTTCCGTTTTAAAATGACTTGTACATTTCTTGCTTCTCTCCTGCCCTTCCACCCCGAAACCAGATATAATTTTACAAGATTTTCAGTCATATTTTTTTCTGTTATTGGTGAATTTTAAAATATAATTAAACATTTACCAAAATGAAAATAGTTAATTTCTTTACTTTTTTTTTTATTAAAAGCAATTTTAATATGTGGTTATACTCTGGAAACAGACTTGCAAATTAGCATCTCTTCCTAACAGGTTCCTGGTGTGAACCTGAAGTCTTGCCCACTAACCTTACCGAAAGATACGCTACTACTATTAAATCAGATAATGACTTCCACTGGTTGCAGTTTTGGTTCATTAGAAGTATTATGCTAATAAACATAAATGCTTAAAACAACAAATCCCTCAAAATGGCCACAATTTCTTTCTCCCACTGTATGACTACTTTCATGTTCTCATTCTTACTCTCTCTACCATCACAAACATATAGTGACTACTAAAATCAATGCCTTGTTATCAGAAAATCAATGACATAAAGAATCAAACACTATATTTTTTATTCACAAGATAAAAGTTTCACTCTTGTCTGTAGTAACAAGGCCTTAATGGACCAATTTTCCCAATGCATGTTAAATATGTAGATATAGGTAAAATGGAAAGAGTCTAGAAGAGCAAGAAGAATGGTAAAAGATTTAGAAACTACTGTCTCCAAAGAACAGTCTATGATGTTTAGCCTAAAGAAAAAAATTAAAGTATATGAATAAGAACAGTCATTCAGTACATGAGATCATTGCAGCAAAACAGCAACAAGTTGCTTTACAAGACGACAGAAGGAAGTACTATTAATATAATATAGACCAGGAACATTTAAGTCAGGTACTACCTACCTTTTGAACTAGGAAAACTATTAAATCAACTGGAATAAACCACCTAAGGATTATTATCCAGTTTCCATTGTTAGATTGAATATGTTCTGCCAAGTCTAGATACATTCAGTCACTGTTTCACTTCACTGAGCTCAGCAGCAATTATCTTTTATGCTATTCCCTGTAACACCACATTCCTTCTTTGTGCTCCTTTAACATGCCCTCAGTCCAACTTATGGCATGACCCAATCCTGTGGGTCATACCACAAATATAATTCAGAAGCTGACCATCTTCAAAAGAACACATCTGTTTTCTTAAACTTCTCTGGGTTTGGGTGGGAGGCACAGGCTCATTTTCAACCTTAGGAATTTTTCAGGGTTTCAACAACCCTGCAACACTGATCAGCTAGAGGTGATTATATCTAGCAAGAATAGTCAAATCCTATACTACCAAACATGGTACTGTAGAATGTCTACCTTAGTAAATAGCTGGGACAACATTAGGATCTTCTTTTTTGAGGATTTCTTGGGGAAATCAGCTGCTTTTTTGGACCTTGTTTTGACAGCACCTTAAATCAAATCTGCTGTCAAGTCTTATGCCCACACCCAATGACACCATACAAATAGAAGCATCTCTGTTGTACTTTTTATGGCAATCTGCGTGAACAGTAAGAGTTACAAAGAAAAAATGCATACGTATTACTGTTCATAATATGCTTATTACTATGCAAACATTGTTCTTGAATAATTTCAGAAAATCAGCAGAAAAAATGATACTTCTGGTATGACCCTATTGAAGATTCTGGACTTCATGTTTGTTGTACCTAACAAAATTTTAAAAGGAAAAAATATGCCAGGACAGAGTTATACAATTGTAAAAATACAATTCTTTTGTGATTTTCTCTTCTATCTCTCATGCACTCACCATGTCCAAAAGCAAGACAGCAGTAGCAGCAAAGTGAAATTACCTGTAATGCTTGCCCCAGGCTGCAGAGAAACATCTACTTCCAACACTGGTCTATGTTCCTACACTTTAATACAGTAATCCCAATTGGGATTCTTGTTTTCACCAGTTGGGTGAAAACAACTGACAGGGCTGTGATCCAAGTTAAGGATAACTCAAAAGTCCCCCAAAAACCCATGTGGGGTGGAAGTGGAGATACAGAGTGTTATGCTGTCAGATGTTTTTTTGGAGTTCAGTGATCTGCTTTATAAAACAGTCCAGCAAATAGTTGTATAAGCACAATTAAAGGAACAGAGACCTGCAGGAGGGAATCTAAAGGAACCCAATCATGTAACTTGTGTTTATTCAAATCACATTCTACTCAGCCTGTATCAGGCTGGCCTCTAAAGCCCATAACAAATCCACAGCCCACCAACAACTGCAGGAATTTCTCCTCCAATATATTTGTGCTCAGGAGAGGCCCGAGGTGTACAGCTGACTAAAAAGGGGCTGCAGTGCATTCGCATAGTGTGGGAGAGTTACTCACGCATGAGCTCCTTATAGTAACCAACTCTCCCACATTGTGCACTGCACGTAGTTAATACCTATATGGATATCAAAAAAATTTGATATGGAAGAAAGTTGATTTGCCTTCTGAAAACATTAACTCGGATATTCCCTTCTTAAAAATATGAAGAATGAGATATTGCACTAAGTCTGACATTTAATTTCATTCCTTAAAAAAAAAAGGGAAAAGCAAAGAGTTAAAAATGCAGAAAAATGTGACTTGATATGTAAATACAGCAGAAACACTGGTATGGCATTATGCAAAGTTAGTGCCACTAGAGATGAATTATAAAATAACTTGTTCTAAATGAAGGACAAACACTAAAAGAATGTACACATTCATATACCAGCTGTCTTATTGTTGCACGCTGGGGGGAACCTATTGAACCAAGAACTGAAGAAAAGAACAAATGTTCTTTTGTGTTTAACTAATGTAGCGATAACATCCAGTGATGAGGGCCTCCCGTGCTGACAGTTTATGGGCTAAACGAATGCGGTTTTCTCCTCAATCAGAGACTTACACCTAATTTGTCTACTCCACACCTGCTCAAAAACATACATAAGTTAGAACAGGACAGTGGGGAGAAAAAAATGGACAGCTCTCACCGACAAGCTGCAAAGGCACAGTCAGGAAGCACTCTCCTGTCCACATCTAGATCAAGTAAGATTCTAAGGAAAGAAGCTCAGAGTTAACCTGCCCCTTGAGAAAGACCAATGAGCTGGGCTATGATTATGTATTCCTTTATAATTAGTTTTCATAAATATACAATGCAGCTATTTTAGTACCAAGAACTACTTAGCAATTCTACATTACTTAAACATGAAGCTTGCACACCCTCTTCAAACATTGTATCACATATTAGAAATTAATTCAATACCTATTCTTACTATGTATAACTGGAGAGATGGAATAATACACTTGAAATCCCATCAAGGGTATCAGAATAAGAATCATAAGGAGCTAACTAGAAGCTGACGCTCCAGTTCAACACATTAATCCAAACATAAAATTGCATCTTAGGTTTTCACTTAATATCTTCTGTATTCCTACAAAATAAATTCCTAACAACTACCAAAATTTCATGATATATTCTAGGTCATATAGACAAGAAATTGAGAGCTAGAACTAATCTCAATAGCATGCAACACGCTTATGGAGAGAACACATTTTTAACTAAGGCTGACAATCTGCACTAGGTTTCTAGGTTTCCAGAAAGTCACAGCAACAATTTTCCCATCTTGGCTTTCAGGCATAAAGAAAAGAATTTGCATCAGCATATTTATTTTTATCCACAGCGTTTATTTCTGCTGTAATGCAAATAAACTCTACATATGTACTAATAAGAATGTAAAAAGGATGAAAGTGACAAAGTAAGAGTAAGTTTACATACAATACAGTCATATTACAAGTATATTCACCATCAACATTAAAATGCAACTATATTGGAAAAAAATCAAAACCCAACTTAGAAGTCTGACTTTCTTCTCAGTACTCAAGTAACCACAAACTTGTAATATCACTCACCAAGCCATATTATTTATACTAACATCCCCAGCATCAACAGATATCTATCTTTAGACAGATAACCCGAAGCCATGAAAATTAAAGCCCTATCAGACTCATGAGCGTTAAATCCGTGGATTTCTGGCCTACAAAGACTCCTGTATGAGAAAGAAATGTAATGCTTTTCCTCCCTATTAACATGGAAGAGTCAGCATTGCCAAGAACAGGTGATAATGCCTCCTCCTAGACAGCACCTACAGCCAAAATACAGTAGCACACCTGTTAAGTCCCCTCCAATATTATGGATCGAATGTACAAGATTAGGGCCATCAAGCTCTGTCAGCAAGACAGAATATTCTGCTTTAAGGATGAAAAGCCAGAATGATCAAGCAGCAAAAGGTTTGTTAGGGAATCTCTGACAGCTCTGGATTCGTTCAAGGTCTTCCACAGCAGAGATTTGGGCAACCACCACATTGGTAAAATACAACAGAATTTCACCCCTTTTTTTTTCTCTATGTACATTCATCATCAGACCAGAACAATTCCTTAAAAAGGAAGATTTTTAAGAAACAAGTCATTAAGAAAGACAAGAAATTAGTCTTGCAGAATTAAATGACTTATGATATGACCTAAGATATGGAAGTCTTAGTAGCAAGATATTTTGTTGGCAGCATTTCTCATTTCAGGAAGTATTCAGTCAAGCATGGCTAAAACAAGCAGTGTCCCCACTGGATTCAGCAGCCAATAAAATGCTATATTAATTTCAGCCTAATGTCCAGTAAAAGCAATTAATTTCAGAATACATAATTGCAACAGAAATTTTCAATGACAAACACAGCAACATAGTTTTTCACCCTGCTAAAGCAGCAAAATAACTGCTAATAACCATTTGGCATTGGGCAAGAATAGAAAGAAGGAGTAGCAGTCCAGCAGTACAAGGAAAACATGAGAATTAAATATATCACCCCTTATGCAACTAGTTTTAAACTTATCAAACGTCTAGAAAAAATCTCAAAAGATACTGGAAGGAAAATCTACTCTGTCCATCTTAAGTCCACCTCCACTTAGAAAATATTAAATGCAGGAGGCTATGTTTTCTAAACTGGTATTTGTTTTATTCTAATTGAAGATTCATGTTCAAGTACAGCCAATTGGAAAAACTTATTAGTTCTGTGTGGGATGGACAAAACCTTCATGATAGATATTAGTTGATTTAATTTTAAAATATCAGTAGCTAAACATTTCTGCACAGCTGGTCACTGGCAAGTTACAGAGATTGAGCAGGGAAAAGTACTTTATTGTGCAGGCTAACAGTGAAAAAAATAAACAGGACAGCTTAATTGGACAACATGGTTTCACATTAAGGAATAAATCTACTTTGCTTATGTAAATTTCACTTAAATATTAGAGAAGAGGTGGTACAGAGGTGGCTGACAGCATTTATTTTAGGCAGAGTAGACCATCTATTTTATTGCATGACATAAGGTTTGGTTGCAAAGACCACTAAAGTCAACTAACTCTTCATTTACTTGAATTGTCTTTGAATTTGACCCAGAATTTAAAGAGCATCACTACTTACTATGTCAGCACAAGGTCTGAAAATATTCCAGTTTACAGATGAGATTTCCCATGTTGGAGTCGAACCACAATGACAAAATAAATGACTCTGCACATTGCATCTCATTTGTTGCAGAAAATATTCTCACTCTTACCTGTACATTTTCTTCTGTAACTTGAATTTCAGCAGTGTAAATATAATCAATAAGCATCCTTAGAGTCCAGCCATCAACTTCCTTTATTCGAACTTTTTTTGCTCGGCTTTCACTCATCTCACCTACAAACACAGTTTATTAATCAAGTAAATAAGATAGAAATACAGCATGAATGTAGAAGTTTAACAGCAGCAGAAATTTTGTGTATGAACAGTTATGATAGTAGCAAAACTTCAACACTAATAATATAATTTCTTCCTTTCCTTCCTTCCTCCAATGAGGAAGGAAGGTTTTGTTGTCATCATGCAAATGCTACCTGGGTTAGTACTTTTAGTGCAGGTGACCTATTTTTTCCAGTGTAAAGTATCAGGAAAATATTGTTATCAGACCTAAATATGACACTTCAAATGCATACAAAAACATTTTGCTGGGAAAGCAAGATATTAAAATACTCTAGCATTATTAACGTCTTAACTGAAGGAGCATACCAAACAAGGTCCAGAGTAAATTTATTTAAATAAGAAAAGTTATATCCCCACAGAAGAATTAACATACATATTTCTTTGCTTGCCTACCTATTATTCCCTTGGTGATTTCACCTCTTTTGCAGCTCCAATCTAACAGCTCAAGCTAAGATAAAACGGTAAGCAAGGGAAAATTTGTTGGATCTCATTTTGTGGAGGCTGACATGTTGGCCATATGCCACAACCCATCTTCATAGAAAGGCCTGCAAAATATCTTCCACCTTCTAAAATACGATGTTTCTCAAAGTGCAATATTTTCTTTATGGCTGAAATAATTATCCAAATATATATTTTGAAGTAATGACTATAATCTTCTATATGACTTCCAGATCAGGTAATCTCAGACCTTTAAACCCTCTTGCAATGACTTTCACTGAGAAACAAAACATGAACTACAAAAGTGATGTTGGAAGATATATAAAATTTCACTTTGGAAGAGTATATCCCAATCTCTGAATATATGAGTTTCTTATTCTTCTATATAGGATATAATTTCTTTCCCTTGGGCGTAGACATCTAGAGATAAGGGTATTGGTGATATAATAAATTTAATGTATACAACAAGAAAAGCAGATAGGATGGAGAAGTGAACAAAAACATGCTAACCATTGCTGATATTTTTTATGAAGTCATACACATTTTCATTGCTTGTTACCCTCTGGTCTCCAGGGTTAGTGTCAAACAATGCATTTTACCCAGGGCTTTCAGCAAAGAGATCATCACTGACAAATCTGTCACCACTATTCATGGTACCATACCTTTTTTTGAGCTGAACGGTGAAGAATGGCATTACAAATCAACCCTTTAAGTGGCAGGAAGTTCAAAAGACATAAAAACCAGCAAAATCCAGCTCCCACAGAACTTTCTCCTTTCACCTGCACTTCTGAAACATTCCCCTACATCTTTGAAGGATGACTGCAGAACCCTGCAGGGCCCTGTATTCCAAGTTCCTGCTTCTAGTTTGACACAGATTAAACCTATTGATCTTCAGAGCATGTAAGCTGCAACTTATTTATTATGCAAGCTGCTGTGGAGGTGGTCCTCTGGGAAAATTGTGTGTGTGGGAGAGCAGATTTTGATATTCTGCAAGCACATTAGATTTGTTTTCAGATTTTGTGTCAAGGCTTTTAGAGTCATGGATAGGCACCTTCTCTATTTAAAAACCAAGCCCAGAATATAAAAATAAAAAACCCTGAACAAGAAAAAAAAAAAGAAAATCAAACCAAAACAAAACACCCCACACCCAAACAACAACAATAAAAAAACACCCAACCAAAATAATCCCAAAAATACTTGCTTCCAACTTTCATGTGAACCACACATGCAACCTTACTACAATTCTAGATCAACCCATATCTGTTTGCTAGATCATATAGAGGAAACCAGAGATGCACTCAGCAGGCAGGCTCAGTCTAGAATTCAACCTGCTGAAGAACTCAGTTTATGACTGGGAAGCAGCACCATCATGTCTCCACAGAGTTCTTAGTGACAGGAAAGCATATCATGAACTGAAAGAAAGCACTGAGCTGATCCAACCTCCCAAGCAGCAGCAGCAAAGCACCAGCTGAGTTGAAGATACTAAAGGGCTACAAAGATACAAAGGGGCTATCTAAAAAGCTTACATGGTTCCTCACAAAGTAATGCAAAGAAGGCCTTTTTCTTCTTTTTTATTTTTTTTTTACCCAAGAATTTTAGAAACGGAGAATGGAAGTGAAGAGAGCAGATAAATCCCTAAGGATAACTGCCATCGTCACCCTTATCTGAAGTCAGCCCCCATAGCCACTGAAGAGTCCCTTCTCTGATGCTTTATAATCAATTCCTCTAAACATTTAAGTAGATTTAAATTATATTTCTAAATAATTCCACTGTATAAGACAAAAGAAGTATTCCTATTAACATAGATTAAATAGCAGGGACTCTCTTCCCCATCTCCTCTTTGGATAATTGTTACTAACTTACTACATTTTGTAACTTTAAAAGACAGTAAATTTTTCCTTCCTGATAATTATTAGGGCTACCATTACAGGTACAAATGAGGAAAAGGAAAAAAAAAAACAAAAAAACCAAACAGGCAGAGAGTTTGAACCCAGTTAATGCCATATCCCAGCCTGCACTGCAGTAATATTTAATGACTCAGAGAATGATGGAATCAACCTGCAAACACATGTTTAAATATAAGCTTCTAATTTCTAATCAAGAAGTAACCCTAAAGCGTAAGAGTGCAATTTTTTCCACTGTCTTTTCAGTCCGTGTTTTATTCTGGATAGAAGAAGATACTTCTCCCTTTGGTTGTGGCTGGTTAAGGGATCAAATTTGCTTATTTGAACTTGCAGATTACTGAATAAGAATAAAAATCCACCTAGGAAGTGTGGATTCCAGGCTTCATGGAGAGAACAATCACAATGAAATTCAAGAATTTTTGTGTGGGGAATGGCTGAAATGCACCAATACCACAGCTGGGCCATGCTGTAAGAAACAGATAAGCCTAGTAAAACAATCTGCTGATAACTCTTAAAGCCACAGCTGAATTCTACTTAAGCTCCCACCTATTTGGCTCACTAACTACACAAACCTCACCACAGATATATTAGTTAAACACTTCACACCCATTACTCAAGTGAGTGTTCCCACCTCCTGCACCACTGAGGCTAAAGAACACCTACATTTAAAAACATAAAACAAGTAAAAAAACTTAAAAGGGAAGATTTCAGTAATTCCATCTGGAGAGTAGCTACAGACACTGCTGCATTGGCACTCTGAATGGGTAATAAACTTCTTCACAAAAAGGGCAGTCAGGGCAAGCAGAAATGTCTTAATCACAGAAGACATAATAAAATGCTATATGCTGAGCAAAGAGTATTTGCAATGTGATAGTCAACAACAGTTAGTCTTTAATACAGAACTAACATAAGAGGCTTGCATTTCTCTGCTACTAAGGTGATAAAAAGGAACTGTAGAAGCAGCCTTTTTTATTCTAATTTTATAGACAGCAGTAAAAATGAAGAAAGAATTTATCAGTCACCCACAATGTTTGCCTCAACCACAAATGCAAACTTAAAAAACTGCTTGAGAAAGAGATATTTAATTTTACAAGCAATTTTAAAGCATTCTTGTAGAAGTTACTCCACTTCTGGCCTTGAATATGTCAAAATATTTGCCTATAAAATCAAGAATGATCAGCTGCTTCGCCAGAACACAACACTATTTCAAATTTCATCCATCTTGTTGCATACAATTAAAATTATTAGAACACCAATCTGTTTGCATCTGGGCAGGCCAAGAGTCACATTTCTACCTCCATCTGAGCTGGGGTCAGAAGCAATGGATTACAGAAAAGTCTTTTAATTTCAGACAGTTGACATTAACTACAAAGCTGGCACAAGATTTCAGGATGAACAGACAAACCTCAGAAGTTAATTTTAACGTGCATTTAGTAGCATTCTTACTCTGGCACTGAATTTCACATTATTTCAATGTGATTTATAACCGTGATGGAATTAAGCCCAAGCACAGGAATTTCAGCTGGAGGCTCCTATGAACCTGAATCTATCTTAGCCTTGCAAGCCGTCAGCATTCCCGCTCTAGCAGTAAAGCAGTAACTTGGCCAGCATGGAGTGAGCAGAAGTCGAATCAAGCCTGTACAGAAAAGTAGTGGCAATGATGCAGAGTACATATGTCATGGAGAATTACCCTAAAAATACTGAAACATGCACTCCAGCTATAGGCTGCCAAAGCCACAGAAAGCTTTCATATCTACTAACAGCCTAGAGCGCTCATGGGCTGAAGAATGTAGACGCACTAGTTTTTAAAGGACATAATTTACTCCAAAATTCACATGAAAGTTATTTTAACCTTCTTTTGGGCAAGTGAGATTACTAGAGGCTTAAAGGGTATAACAACTTGACTATCGCTGGCTTACTTAACATCTAATTTGTTTTTTAATTAAGGAGACTTTTTAAAGCATTCATCATGCTAACAAAGGCTATGTTGACAGTATGTCCTTAGATTGCAAAAAAAAAAAAAAAATCATTAAGAATCCCAAATGTTCCTATTGCCTTATCTAAAAATCAAATTAGATCCTAAAAAGCAAAAGTCATGAAAATTTATTCTTTATACAGTTAGACTGGATTACAACATAGTAAGTATTGAAACATTTGGTACCTGTAAACATGGCATGGAAGTAGGGGCTGCAGGCGGCTAACACAACTCTATGCGCTGCAATTTCCATGTCTTCAGCTACTATCGTCACATCACACAGCAAGTTTTGACTATTTAGAAATATCAGAGAAGGCAATTTCACATAAGTGAACTACAACAGAAAAGTATATATGATATCACACACAATTTCTTTTCCCATGCCATCAAAAGAGGCAGGCAGACAATGTTGATGAAGCATTGTTTTTAAATGTGTTACACAACCACATGGCTGTTACTCAATCAGATTACGGATGGGGCTTGGGTACACAAAACTGTTTAAAAATCAAACAACTGAATTGTGATTCATTGCACAGAAGTTTTCTGCATTGAATAACCATAATTTTTATCAGCCCAATTTATAAACATTCTCTCTGGAAGTCTGGGCCCCTTTGAACAACTACGATAGAAAAAACAGAATTTAATATATACAAGCACTAAAAAAAAATTACGTAAGAAACAAGGCTTTACAGACAACAAAGAATCCAAATTTCAACTGAGGTGCCTGTATTACATAACACTTGAAACTTATGCCTACTTAATTGTACAAATCCACTACTCAATCTTCTCTATATTCACTGTTTTCCAAGCATTTTTCATATTCAGCCCATGCACACAATAGCAATTATTTTTTCCAGTCTGAACAGTTCAGAATTTATTATGGTTAACTTCGTATCTTGACTGACTTTGTATCTTCATTATATGCATTTGTATTCTTGTCCTTTGTGACTGTAACATATTTCCTCCCTGTTCAGTTGCAATAAAGTAACATCTCATTTATAAGAAACACAGGTGTTTCTTACACAGTTTACAGCTATTGGCTATACCTCTTCCACTTAAACCCTTATAATCCAATTTTCTAGACTGAAAAAGGAGAGGGAAAAAAAAAGCAAAACACACCACAACACAAAAAGCCTGCAACTTTACAGCTTCTAACTAAGGGTTACAGTCACCTCTTCTTTCCTGTTCATGCTAGCACTGTCCTGTGGAGGTAGTATGGAATCCACAAAACTCAGACCCATGGCAACAGAGGGAAGAGGGAAAAGTACGACTTAACAGAACATATTCCTTAGGGGTGGAATTCCTTAGGGATTCCTAGAGCTCTACACCAATCTAGTGATTTCTATTCTCAGTACCATCAAAAAGATAATTTTTTACCCTTCCCGAATACATAATGAAGACTTTTAGATAGTTTGCAACTACCACACTGAGTTGTAGCAAAGTCAGGTGAGCAGTTGCATTTTGCTTGGGCAGAACTAGAGCTCTCAGCCAAACTGCTCAGATATTCACCTCAGTCCAAAAGAAAACTCTGTGATCTCTCAGTTCTGCAATTATCCAAACTTATGAGCCCAGACTCAAGTAAGGTGGCTTTGCAGAGGTCACACACCAAAACTTTTGGTGGCTACAAGTAACCTTTGGGGCCATATTGCAATCCTGGCAATTATCTTTCTGCTTTCAACTCTTAATACCTACAGCAACTATGTAAATCTCATAAATTTAGCTTGCAATATAGTTATTATCAAATAATATGTACAATGTAATGACTGTACCAGATGAAACACACAATTCAGAGGATCTTGAAACAACCATTACATTTATTATAAAAAAATGCAAACAGAAAGCTACACATACAAGGGCATCAGATACCCAGCTTTATCAGACACCTGCACTTAACCTGACAACAGGAACAAAAATTTATACTTAGTTGCACAGAAATACTAAAGATAACAATGAAGCCAGAAGCAACAGATTACATCAATGCACAACGAGGGTTACTAATTACATTGCACATACACAGACAGAGTAATGCCTCTAGTCTGGAACTGCATCAGGTGAATGAATATGCTCTGAGCTACTACAGAGCTGACAAGCTAGAGAAACTACTGCAGAAATGAGCTTAAAAACTTAATCATGTACTCTGCTGCAAGCATCTTGTGGCTTCCACAGCAATTCAGCACCTTCATCTCATGAGGGCACATCAATTTATTTTAGAAAAGGCTGTGTTCTGAAGTGGTATTGTACCAATTTGCTTATATAGAGTGACTGAATGAACAGAATTGTGGGGGATAAACCATCATGGTATGGAAAATGATAAAAAGGGGGTTAAGCAAGTATGCATTTAAGAATAACTGAGCAACTGTTTACCAGCTTGCAGGCTATTCTTCACTGGTTCATACAGAGAAAGTTTTCATTACCCCATCTTCAAAAGGTTTTAGTAAAGTCTTGTTTGTAAGAACGAGAATTTTGATAAATATAGGTAACATCAAATTCCTTTGTGATAAAAGCAAATTACAATAAAGTGAAAAGATAGGCATCAGAGTGTAATTTTGTCACATGTCAAGAACTAATTAGTTTTCCTAATGAGCTTTCTATTCAGTGTTGAGGTGATGCTGAGCAATGAAATGTCAAAAAATACAAAGGACAAAATTGCTAAAATTTGTCAAAATTTGAAGGCACATAAAAACTCATTAACAAGCTACTAGAGCCAGACAACCTGACAGCAGCCAAAAATTTAACATAAGCACAGAGACTTAAGCATTCAAAACCAAATGTATTTAGATGCTTAAGCAAATTATTTTTTCACTAGCTATTCACTTCCTGGAGAGTATACTTCAGGCAAATACCTGTTTGTGCTACATTAATGAAAAGCACTGAGATTCACTACATTTTTAAAGTCGAATCTAAATCAAAAAAATAATTTAATGGATTAATATTAGATCTTTGTTTAGAGCAATGAAGTCTGAAACATTTTTAAGATTTTCTGTTTATTATTTCAAACAAATGAATGCAACTAGAAAAGTTTATAATTTTATTTAATTACTACTTACCATCTTAAAAGCTGTATTCAGCTTAAATTGTAAATATTGTTACTTTACCTTATTAAATGGCAACTAGTTGAGGTTATATGGCACAGCTCCTGTTCAAACTTTAAGTATTTATACATGCAAGGCAAAATTGCTCAAATTGCTTCTACAGCAATTTGAATTTAGGTAACCATGGAAACTAAAGTATATTCTGAAAATAATCCATGGGCTTCAAAAATGCACTCTGCTGGAAGACTGTGAATCTTTTACTTGAAACACAGCAAAATGCAGGTAGGTTTATAACTTCCAAAACTATTGTTAAAATTAATTCTGGGAAACTTCCTCCATGTAAACTCTTGCTCATCCTTAGGAAGTCATTGCTACTGGCTCTAGCCAGGCTCTGTTACACTCCTTGAGACACTGCATCTGGTTACTGGGACACTTGAAAAAACCAAGGTCATAAATTAGGTGAAGCAACAAGTGTCAGTCTATCCAGCACACACTTTTAAAGATTTATCTATATGAAACAGCAAAGGCCAAAGGCAGAGGCGTACTTTAAAAGGGTATCAGCTGTGTTTCTTTCTGGTGAAGCCTCTCCAATTTTTAATTTTATATGGGAAATAACAAAGAACTACAGGATTTTCACAGCCTCCAGTACTGTCTCTGCTAGAGAAGTATTTTTATTTATTTAATTTCTCAATGTTGCTGTAAGTTGTAGCACTAAATTACTATCAGTGATAGCTGTGAGTGCCGATTTCCAGAGCTCAGTTGTGAGCTCTAATTACCAGCTGTCACAGTTTTCAACATCACTTCACCTACTCATGTACATGTAAAACATAAATCAATATGGATGCTAAGAACATCATCAGCACCAGCCTCCCAGTTTCACTGAAACTGATGGTATTATCCCTCAAAAGCTTACAGAACTTTATTGAGAAAAGTTACTTTCAATATTTGATTTGGGAGTCCATCAATTTCTCCCAGGGCATGAGCAAAAGATAACTAAGAAAATGTGCAGTCAGTTGGTTTATACTGTGACCTATGTCTCCAGACTAGAAAATTTTAATATTTTTCTGGTTCACAGCCTACCACAAAAATCAGCAACAGGCACACAAAGAGCCTAAGGCTCAACCAGACTCACTTTTTGTCACAGATCAAATACATAAAGAGAGGATCAGTAGCTGTAACTCCTTAAGTACAACCTGTAAGTATTTTTCAAGTCTCACAAAACTAGTTTTGACCAACTTATGAAGTGCAAAAACATACTGCATACGTTACAGTTATCATCACATGGCTATCATTCAGTTATCACTTCATTGTATATTTAATCCTTCTCCTCAGCTATACTTCTGAAATTCCATGTTCTTAATAAACTAACTATTATTATTAACTTAACAAATGTAAATGAAAGCAAAAATGAACTTTGGACTCCAGGCAGGTGTATACAGTGAAGTCATACCTTCTTAATTCATTCATAACTTTAAAAGCTTTCTTCATGTGCCATGGATTTACTGTAATAGGACAGTGAATTTCGGTGTTATCATCTTTCAGATCCAAGGGCTTCTGATGGCAAAGTTTGGTACATCTGGAAAGAAAGAGGAAAAAAATAAAGTTAAAACTTCTGTCTAATCTCCAGTGCTGTTGCTTCTTACTTCATCCACCTTCATCTTGGGGAGAAGAAGAAGATTTGCACTTGAAACTTCTTCTTTACTCCAAGCAATTTTAGTTTCCCTATTACCAAAGGTGTAGGGGAATAGGTAGAATTCCCATGGAAGTGGAAGTAGTAAGTTGGTGACTAATAGTAGTGACATTGTCAGAGGCTAACAATAATCTATATTAAAGAAAACATGAAGATGTTTTCTGGTTTTGTGAATATTATTTTATTTAGTGGAGAAATAGTCTAGAATATTTCCAATAAGCTCTGAAGTGAGGGCAGAATCAGAGTTTTGGGCACTTTTCACCTAGTGCCCTACAGATCAATGGCAGAATGCAGCAACCATCACCCCAGTCTCTTACTGCCTTCACTGCCTGTCAGGTAAGAGCTCCTCTCTGCCCTTCTACCAGGACCTCAGTTACTGTTTCACACAGCTCCTCTGACAGGAAGACCACACAATGACTACTGCAATTATCCAGGCTTTCCCTAGCCACAGCACAAGAAGTGGGCAGAAAAATTGTGGACAGAAAAATTGTGTGCTTTTGTAGATTCACTCAGTGTTCTGAAAACCATAATGTACATAAGTGACCAGCCTTTTAATTTTTGTTACTCTCAAAACCCCACTCCAAATAACAAGAGAAGAACTAGGCAGTGTGAAAAATCATTACCTCTAGCTACAATTAATTCTTTCTGTAAGACATACCCAAGTTCTACAGACACTAACTTCTGTAGAAAAATCATTATATACACTCCTCAGTCACTTGGAGTGTCCAAACAGCAAGCAACTTCTCATGCCAAACCAAATCAATGAGTTTCCTGTTTACAGTCACAATGTTGTTCTTACAAAGCAAACTGTGTTGCTGTAGCACTTAGAAAATGCTTAGCATCAGTGATGCTTTATTCTACAGTGTTGTAACTCTATTCCTCAACCTCTAAGCTGGAAGTAAGCAAAGGCACTGAGAAGTCATTTGGTGGGCCACAAACCCTGGTACATCAACGATCTGACTGCAAGTGAAAATTCAGCCTTACCAGCATTAGGTAAGCACAGTCAAATTGAGCATATTCAGTGACTCACATAATTGCAACCTCTCCTCTACTATACCTGAAACTTTTTAATTGGGCACGTCTAATGAATTTAAAAGAAAAAAAACAACAATAATTAAGATTTTAACCTAGAACTCTAAGTTCTATGCACTACAATTGTGCAAAGCCAAGTAACTGGCTCTGTTTTTCATTATCCCAACACTGGCTACAAAATTTTGGAGCAAAGCAATACAAAATTGCATCAAGCAACAAAGGAATGTAAAAAGTTTCCATAAAACTAACCAAGTAACATCCATCCACAGAACTCTAACTACAACCAACTTACTACAGTGTACCACAAAACTGATACGAATTAAATGTTTCATGTTCAATTTTGAAAATTATACAATTCATTACTGAAAAAGGACAAATGACAGGAATTCTGCATCAATCGAAAAAAACCCCAAACAAGTTACATGCTATCCAGCACAGAAATATGCTAGTTCATAGAGGTAAAAAAAAAATACTTTCTATCTAGCAAACTCCTTTAGACTGAAGGTTACTTTTCTACATTATGTGACATACGTTGTGATCAGAATTCCAAAAATTAATAGACAGGAAATCAATGACTGCAGAAAACATTCAAAACACCAAAGACCTATAACCAAGAGACCCAGCTTTTAATTATACCACTGACCTATCAAGTCCAAGATAGAACACTTTCATTGCAACTTTCTACATCCCAAAGCAATGCATCAGATACTGATGTCTATTTATCTGCGTACATATACAGGCTGTATACTCATCAAATACAGCTATGCAAGGAAAACAAAAGTGATCGAGCTGTCCGTAAAGAGCTGCCAAGCAATCTGGATTAGATGGAGGAGTTCACATGAAGCGTAAATTAATTTGCTGAAGTTTCATTTGTTTGTCACAAAGGGGGACTTTGTTTTAAGGTAATGAACCCTACAAAACCATCAGTCATACGCCTTCTGTTTTGGTAAGTGCCAGTCTGCCTGAAGTACTAAGGTCTCTCTTACCATTTCACCAGCATGGCCAGAGCTGTCTGCAACTGGTTTCTTTCAGTTTGTTCTTAAGAACCTCACGCACATCACACCTGAAATCTACCTACCGAAGGCACAGGATGAAGTAGCACTGAACCGGAGCCCGTGAAAGGACTGAGGAGGCCAGCTGAGGTGCAGCTGGAGATGGTTGCCTGGAGTGCATCGCCTGGGCACTGCCACTAAAAAAGATGCTTAACTAAATAACCAGAAAACCGGGAGTGAGATAAGCACGACTGCTGAGTCAAACAAGGAGTAATTTGGGACCACATATGGAGGAAGCAGAAGGAGTGAGGGGGAGGAGGGAGAAAAAGCCCGCCTGTCCCCACAGGCTGGAAGGCACACGGGAAGGCGGCGGGGCGGGGGTGCCGGCAGCGCTGCCCGCCCGCGGGAGCCCCGAGCCCGCTGCCCCCGCCGCACGGTGCCCGCGGCCGGCGCCCGCAGCGGCACGACCGGGCATCTCCGAGCGCCGCGCTGGCCGCGGGAGAGCCAGCCGCCCGGGCGGGCACCCGTTCCGCCACCAGGTCGCCGACACGACCCTCCCGCCGGCGCTGCCCCGCGGCCGGTTCCGAGCGTGCCCCGTCCGCAGGCACCGCTCCCCCGGTGCCGAGGGCCCCGGCGGGGCCGGCCGGGTGCGGAGAGCCGCGGCACCTCAGCTCGCTGCAGCGCGGCCGGGCCCGCCCCGCCGCCCCAGCCCACGGACCGCTCAGCGCTCCGCTCCGCACCGCCGTCCCGGCGGGCTCCGGGCGCCCGGCTGCCTCCCCGCCCGCCCCGCCGCCGCCGCCGCCGCACTCACACGGGCGGCAGCAGCATCTCCATCGCGGCTCCGCTCGGGCTTCCTCCGTGCAACGCGGGCGCGGCGAGCTGCCGCCAGCACCATGCCAGCTGCGCTGCCCCGCCGCTGGTGCGGGGTGCGGGGAGCGGCTGCGCCCGCCCGGCCGAGCCCCGCCGCCGCCGGGAGCCGCCGGCGCTGCGGCTTCCGGGTGCCCGCCCGCGGGAGGGCGCGGCGGGGACGGGCCTCTCTGCGCAGGCGCGGCGGCGGCGGGACCGGACCCGGCCCGGCCAGGCCTGTGCGGTGCCGCCTGCCGGAGCTCCGGTACCCGCGGTGGGACAGGGGCGCCTCGCCGGAGTCTTCCGCCCTGGAGCTGGGACAGCCTCGGCCCAGGGGCTTTAGGAAGAGGAGGCTGAGGCGCCGCTGCCCTTGCTGAAAGAAGCCTGGCCTCCGAGTGGGATGAGTCGGGTTCAGAGCCCAAGTGCGCGTCTCCCGCTTCCCAGGAAAGCGGTGGCTCAGGGCAGGCCGGAGAGCGACACCCGGAGCTGCCCTGCGCAGCCACACGTCCCGCGGAGCGCCCGCATCAGCGTGTCCTCAGCGCCAGCGAGGATGGCTGGGGGTGCTCGCGTGGGGACACACAGGTGTTCTGTCCCACCGGGGAAAAATAATTAAAAATGAAAGCTGTTCCAGGTCTCCTCAGTGAGACTGACAGTGAGAAAATCCACCAGCAGGTGCACACCATGAGGGACATGGGCAACTTCTTGGCAGGCCAGCCAAGGAGCTGGCCCGACTCCAGCCCATGCAGGTGGTTTCTGCTCGAGCAGGGGCCGAAGGGAAGAGCAGAAGTGGCGTCGGCACGGAGGAGTTGAACAGGGTCTAATTCCCTGTGACCTGCTGGATGTCATCGACTTTTATTTGATCAGTGCAGCAGGAACACTGCCGCTCAAAACAGCTGGCCTCCTGTGTTTTGCAAAAATGGCTGACATTGATCATTAAGTACTTGAGTTGTGTTTCAATGTTTGCTGAAGTAGCCTCTGTGATGCAAAATGGCAAAAAGGAAAACGAGCAGACATCTATTTCAAATGTGTCTTTGTAAACGACACTAATTCAAGCAATGATCAACAATACTACATTTAGCAACTTCTGACTTGGGGCACTAGACAATAATTTACTGTATTTAAACTGCAAGTTATTTCCAAATCTTTGAAGATTGTGTAGTGGAGAATGGATTTAGCAGGCTGAACACAATTCAGATATTTAAATCTGATTGTGTCTGTAAAATTAAAATGCTTTTTCACTGGAGTAAAGATTTTAAATAGTATCTCTAAACAAATAAATCTACTAATAACTTACCAACACTACTTTTGTAAGAGTGAGAAGAGTTTGAGGGCAGCATATTTCAAGTAAGACACAAAACGAAATGGCTGGAGTGTTTTGAATGAAGACTTATTATAGACGGATACTGAAAGCCTTCACCAGTGTTTCTAATAAAATCACTGGCTATTAAAACTAAATGTATTTTAATCTGTTATTTTCGTTTTTGCTAATCTCCAGTAATACTCCTCACTAGGAAAATGCCATTTTATTTTTCTGATTACCAATCCTCTTTCACTACAGTGATGTTTGATTTGGGAACACTTCAAAATTTTTTCAATGGGTTACCACTGGAGGTTTTTCTAAATTAAATAATCACAATTGGCAGTGCCTGTTTTTATGAAGTCTGTGCTTTGTAACTACTGAATTTGTCTCTTCTCAAGAGACAACTAGATTTACCTCTGGGTTGTATTGAAGAAGACAAGGTACTTGCTAAAGATTTAAATACACACCAAAGCTTGCTTGCTGGGAAGTCTGCTCCAAAGGATCCAGCCAGAAATAATGCTCTCTGAAATGGAGGTTTAAAATTCAGCTGGCTCCACATAGCATAGCATGTCAGAGGTCTGAGTTCATAAGCAGGTGTGGCCTGGGTAGATCCAAGAGTGGATGATGTCTGTCACATCACACTTCCAGGTTTCTATAATTTAGAGTAAACTCCTGGACACATCACTTTGTAAGACAAGGATCCCAACTTCTACTGATCCGTAAGACCTTCTAAGTGAATTCTACTCTGTTGTGTTTAAGGGTCCACACGAGACCACTGTGAACTTGTGAGCTGGTCTGGAAGCTGAGGGGCTTTGTACACTCTTTGCACATAGATCCTGCAAGTAGGTAGGCAGCTGCAGATTCTGCTCCATGCTCACACGGCAGAACTGTTTAGTGATGTTGCTGTTGTGGTTTAACTCCAGACAGCCACTCACTCACTCCCCCAACAGTAGGATTGGGAACAAAATCAGGAGGCTAAAAGGTAGAGAACTCATGGGTTGAGATTAAGGCAGTTTAACAGGGAAAGCAGAAGCTGCAAACCCAAGCAAAGCAAATCAAGGAATGAATTCACTTCTTCCCATGGGAAGGCAGGTGTTTGGCCATCCAGGAGAGCAGGGCCCCATCACATGTAAGGGTTACTTGGGCAAACAAACACCATCACTCCAAATATCCTCCCCTTCCTCCTTCTTCTCCCCACTTTAGATGCTGAGCATGATGTCACATGGTGTGGGATGTCCCTTTGGTCAGTTGGGGTCACCTGTCCTGGCTGTGTCTCCTTCCAACTTCCCATGCACCCTCAAATTCCCCACTAGCCTGGCCATAGAGAGCAGAAACGGCCTTGGCTCTGTGCAACCCCTGCTCAGCAGTAACAAGAACACCTCTGTTATCAACTCTGTTCAGCACAAATCCAAAACACAACCCCATACCAGTCACTGTGAAGAAAATTAACTCTACCCCAGCCAAAACCAGTACAAACATTTATTCTTAACATTAAACATTTCCAACCTGTGACTTCTCTCATTTTCTTGCAGTGTTGTTTTGGCTTCAGAGCCAAATGTTCAACATTAGTTCAGTTAATTTCTGTGATGCAGAGTATGAGAAAGAAACAACTAGGGCAAGGTTCAATTTTTTTTTTTTCTGAAAATTATATCTTTGTAGTTCAGTAATTTCAAGAGGAATAGAAGCAAAAACAACTTCATCCAAAATACATTATGTGGTTATGGCAAAACAACCTGTATCTCTAACCATGAGAAAACACATCCTTTAAATACAATGCCTAGATTTTTATGGGATTCTGCTTGATCCAATACCTCTTCTTAGAAAAGAACTTTCAGAGAAAAAATTTATTTATATATGTCTGTGGGTGTATGTATGTAGTTTTGAAAGGAAATGGGCTATGTATCTTATCTATGATGAAACAGCTGTCATTTTTGTTTATGCTGCAGCAATTCAAATTACTGCATTTACTGAGAAAATTCCCTGTCATGCTTCAGGCTGTTCCTGTAATAATTCTTAGCACTTTCCCACTTGTTTTAGTGAGTTACAAAGATTGCGGCCAATGCTTACTTAGGATCACACGGTTCTTCAGATCTATTGACACTAGAAATACTTTACTCATACAGAAACCCCATACTATCCATCAATGAATTGCATCCAGTGAAAATGAAGTTATGCTAGCAGAGCTCTGCTTGCTAACAAGATAGTCCCACAAGTTACACAGCCCTACAAATAGAATAACAATGCTGGTAAAAGTCAATGTGACTGCATACATACCTGGTGGTTTATTAGCATGTTTAAGGGATCATGCTCTATTGCTGATATGGTCACCTTAGAAGAAATCTGGTTTAGGTTTAGCCACAGAGGACACTGATATAAGTTCTTACTTATTTTTAAATGACAAATATAGGTTAGGAAGACATCTCCAAGAAAGGACAAAATATAAGGTGGTAAGAACATTTGCTCTTGTTTAAGATGTTAGAAGTCATCATTCCTGAAGGATTTGGGTAGAATGCTTATGAGGACATGCTATGAGGGTGGGATTCTTTCATGAACAGGGGAGAGGAAAGGAAGGGCTCTGGAACTAAATACTTAAGAACCTCTCAGTACTCCAATTGCTTCAAACAGAAAAATAATGTGCTTCTTCACTTTGTTAGCTTTTAGATTATCCATTATATTTGTATCCTACTGAACTGAGTTGAGAGTAAATTATGTACAAAAATCTATGTAAAGATAAGTATGCATTTATCCAAAATACATGGGGGCACACATGCATTTTTTTCCCATGCATTTCACCCTCAATAACTCAACCATCCAGCAGCAGCCCTTTATGCAATCCAGGCACCTGTATCTAAACAAATCCACAAGGACCTTTGTGGAATTCATGGCAGGACTTGAGTTCAACACAGACACCAGCTACTACTACATTCTTTTGTCTAAGACACCAGCACTAATATCAGCATTATCCAGCATTGCCTAATCTTAAAAAGCCTCACTCTAGTGGAAGAGATTCCTTTTTCTTGCTTCAGAAGCATGGAATAATTAAAGTTTCAGAGAACCATTGAGCTAAGGACATCAATGCAGTTGAGAAGAATTACACTGAAAAGTAATGTGAAAAGGAAATGCAAGAAAGTGCATGCAGCAGAATGAGAAAGGGACCAGATTGCAGAGAATATGTACTGGAGAGTAGGCAGAGAGAGAAAAAATAAAACATGTAAATTGGGATTGTGAAATAAGGAATAGCAAAGCAGCTGCTATTGAAGAGAAATTGTACTGTGACCAAAATCAGTGAAATACAATTAAGCATGGATTAAAATAATTTGTCTTTTCTAGCATTTATTTTCTTATGTGAACAATTGCTGAAGCACTAAGAATAACACATACTTAATGAAAATAGGTGAAGGGATAAGATTTATTCTGTAAAATTCATGGACCTTATAATGACGATGATGAAAATTAGTAACTACGAACTGTTTTTTCAGTGTTCAAAACCAGATACAGTGTAATTTCTAAAAGGACTTGATATGATACACAGTCTAGTAAACAGATCTAATCCTATTTCTGGAAAATAAGGCCACATAAAAAGCAAATGATATGACACTTTTGAATTTGACTTGATGGAGAAGCCAAGTCCCTCTGGTCAGTGCTGTGTTCCTTCTAGATTACAGCTTCCAAAAGGAAGTCCTAGCTGAAATAAGAGTTACAAATGGAAGCAAATGTAGGTCATCGCCATGATTCATATTTGAACTGCAAACTACAAAGATTCCAAGTAGATATCTTGTTGAGTAGATCTAAAGCCCAGTGCTGCAAAGCTATATATATTTCACATATAGTGTATTCCTGAGATAACTGTGAAAGAGATGGAACAACTCCTGCTCTCATATCTGCAGACTTGTGTTGTTTCCTGTATACTGAATAATGCAGTCAGGTCTCTATACTGAGTGGGTTCCATTCACCAAACCAGAAGAAAGCCCATTAAAAATTACCAGATTTCACCTTGTAGCCACATTACCACTTAGACATGATGCAAAGGCAGCAGCAGAAACCTGCAGCAAGGATGTTTTGGGAAAAGTTGGACCATCCCAATCAGCAATGTGCAAAGCTGATGAGGAGTTTCACCCTTAACACAGAATTATACGTTACTGAAATAAGTTATGCACCATTTTTGTGTACAGCCTACATCAGAAAAAAAAAATTTGCAACACTTAGTTTTTAGCAAATAATGCATCATAAGCAGTCATTGGAGTTTTTTCCTGATTATTTTACTTCATAAGAGTGTAGAAAAGACTTTTGTTTATTGTTGTGTTCTGTCATACCTGTTTAACTCGTCAAAACATTGTTTACTTGAAAATGAAGCAAAAGTCATTTTCTTCATAGATAATAACTGTAAGGTACCTATTACATGCAAGCCCATCAAAGTCTGTGTACTTCTCCTCCATCATGTTCCCACTCGAACAGCAATGTTGTGAGATAGTGCTAACCAGGTCAATCAACTAACACACCCCTTTCTCAGAAGAAAACGGTTACAGCTCATAAATTAAAATCACACTTAAAGAACTGATGTACTGCCATCTAGTGCCTCCTGAATGCACGACGAGACAGAGAGATAGACTCGTTTAGGTAGCCCTGGGTATCCAGGATTGGCCAGATGCAAACCAATAGTAAAATCATCAATTTCCTCCAATCGTGCTCATTGTGAGCTTACCCTAAGAGCAGTAATTGGGAGCAATTTACACTGTGAAAAGCAGCATAGTATGCTAAAGTAATCAACCTGATTATTTACTGTTTCATATCCATATAAACAAGACAGGAGGAGCAGTATTTGCAGAGTCTGCATCATTTGAGGGGACATTCAGTGAAAATGAAAAATGCTGCAGACTGGGAAAAAACCAGCAGGATATATCTCACACATTGTAGAGATTCTTTTGTTGTACAAAGAGGCAATGAAAACAAAGACATTAAAATACTAAAATGTTATATTCAGGGAGGTATAGCAATTACAATCACATAGGTCTAGTTACTGCACATAATTTTGCAGAGAGGTTGTTTATAGAAAGTGAAAAGCATATCATGCTGCTGTTCCAGAAATTTAGTTTATCTTCATTTGGAATAACCTTTTCTGTGAAAGAAAGACTAGAAGTATTTATACTTCTAGTATTTATAAGCATATACTCATTGTTTAATAAAATAGCTCAGGATCAGTACTTGTAGCTATACAGAATGTCTATTAAAATTGGACTCCTAGTAAACTGAAAAAAAAAAAATAAGGGGAAATTTAAGTCAAAGATAAAGATATGAAAAGGTTTAGTCCAATAATTCTGGTATAAGGAGGTACTCACAGAATAAGTAGCTTATTATGGTGTTTCTGGAGTGGAATTTTCACTGGTATCAAGGATAGTCCTTTGCCAGTATTTCTATGCAAAAGAAGATTGGGATCTGGATTAATACACTGAGGTAAAAAAATAGGTAACTTCAGAACTTAAAATATTCAAAAGAATATTTGTTGCAATGTTAATATTTAACCATACAGCCTAAAAAGTTAGTTAACACAAACTAGTTCTAGACAAGTTAATTTTAAGATTTTCAGACAAACTATACAGAAAACTGAGAAAAAAAATGTGGGGAAAAAAATAAACTGATTTTTCCTTGAAATTTTATCTTCTCTCTTTATTTCAATTTTATCAGTAGTTTTCCCAAGGTAATTATCTCAAACATACCTCATTTTTAAGGAAATCACCCTAGAAAGTATATAATCTAAACTGAAATATTTTTAGAAAAAGCTCTCTGTTTCCCTTTATATAGTTCAAATAAATGCTTGCCATATTGTGATCGCTTTATAACAGAATGTAAACAGAAATGTGATTTTGAAAAATCAGAAGAAAATGAAAAAATTAGTCTGCAGAGGGAGTACTTTTCACCCTGCAAATTAGGCATTTGCTTAAGTGCTAAAACATTTAAAACTCAAACTCATCTTTAGCACAAAGTAAGATACATTGTGATAGTTAATTCTGAAATTTTATACTTCTAGTGTGTATTTCTAAAAGTAGATATGAAATTGAAAAGTTGTGTCCTTTCTTTTACCCCAATTTATTTGCTTTTTAATATATCTAGGAAATCAGTAAATTTTTTTTAAGTAATCAAGAGTGCCCATTCTGTTTTTCACACTTTTTCTCTTTGCTATTATTTCACTTTGTCTCATCTGCATAAAGCAGTCCAAATTCTCTCTCTCTACAGCCATATTATCTACCCTTTTTCATCAGTCCTAACTCTGGAATTCATTATGGACATTTTGCAAGATCATTTTGCAAAATCATTTGTACTAAGAGATTAGCTGAAGTAACCCCTGGCCACACTAAGCCTCCAGCATTCAAATTTGTATATTAATCTGTGAAAGACTGAAGGAGTTTTTATCAATACCAGTGAAATGCTCTTCTCTTCTCAATAGCTTGCATTTAGAGGCCACAGAATTTTTAATGGACATTTTACTTAGGAAGCAAAATCTGCATAGCAAGTGGCAGTTTTTGATTACATGATTACCATGCATAAATAGCCCCGTGCTGCTCAACACAAAAAGTTGACACTAACATGATGTGAAAATTTGAAGCTATACATGGAGTGAAAGGTTCCTTCGTATTAACATATTCAGCAGTGAACTGTTTTTTTAACCTCCACAGGATCCAAAAAATTTACAGGAGCTTGAAATAAAATCAGTACTTCTGAAGTGTCTGCAATATGAGGCTAGAACATAGACTGCACATACTACAGTATGGCTTTCAGGATTATTACAGCCAATTCATGCAAATAAAATTTTCTACTATTATTTTTACCTTTTCACTTCCCATTTGTATTTTAAGTAATGTTGGGATCTGTCACAACCCCATATTCTCAGAGCAGAGACTGTATTCTTTACATAGAACTGAATACAGTTTAAGTACTAATTGTAGTATGAAAAAAGAAACAGTAATGATAATTATATCTTATAGCTGAATGTGAAGAAGTTTGTGAGCTCAATCCTGTTTCCATTCATGCCAAATTTTACATGAAACTGAGAGGAAGAAAAGTAGATATTACGTCTCTTTGTGAGGATACAATTGTGACAGCCAGTCCCCAAATATTGTAATTATTACTGATATGGCAAAGGTAATGCCAAAGAAGAGCATTTACTCCTGTGCATCTAATGCCTAAGTAGAGCTTTCTCTAAGGGCAGCATAGCATTGTTGGGCCATACTATTTCTTTTTATCTTACCCTTAGCAGATACTTTCATCATTACTGATGGAGTTGCAGTGGAAATAATTTAGGACCAGGCCATATCATTGTCTGTTTTAGACTGCCCAGCATTAGATCATGCTTCAGGAGCCAGACTTGCAAGTTTGTGTACACTTAAGTTACAATGTCTGCAAAATTTGATGGAAAATGGAACAGGAATGGAGCAGAAGAGAATGTTACTTTATTAAAACCTATCTTCATCACTAAAACCTCTCACTATAAAAAATACTGTGAATCTAGTAATTAAAATGATAGATCAAAACCAAAAGAAAGATTGAGTGATCTAGGAAGAACAAGACCAGACTACTACTATAGAGATTACATACATGTTTTACATAAACCAGTTGAAACTGGCAATCACATACTTCTGAATATGTTAACTGGTGTTGTATGCAGTAAGTATTTATGCACTTCAAATATTTAAACTTGCAATTTTTTCCCTAACTGCACTCTTCAATAGTCCATTGAGAACTCTTCATTTCCCATCCAGTATAAACAATGTTTGCAATTATATATAAAGTTATAGCTATTCAAATGAGTGATAATAAATGTAAACTTACTGGGGAATTAGGATTTTAAAATTACAGCTGGAAGAATAGAAGAATTAGTTCTTTTGATTTTATCTTAAACACTTGTCTAATGGCATGTCTTACACACACTACATATATGTATGCAAATTGTGGCCTCACTTCACTGTCACTGAAAACTTTTGCTTGCTGATCAGTAGGATCTGGGTTCTTGTCAGGAATGCAAAAAAAAAGAGGAAGCACAATAAGGAGGAGGGAAAAGGAACATTTAGGCTGATAAACTGGAACAGAGCATGCCCTTATCACAGGAGCTGGACTTTATCTGAGTCAAACCAGCAAGTTTAAAGCTTCTTTTTAATTTAAGATAGTTGTCCAGTTCATTAAATGTGTGTATCTGTATTAAACAAGAACAAATGAATGCAAGTGATGAATGTAAATGCTCCAGGTGGGAGGTTTCAGTTGAGAATTTTTTTCTAGAAAAAGCCAGGAAAAGTCACAGAAACTGAGATAAAAAACTTGGAACTTCTTCTCTGAAGAAGCTCATACCTCAAGAGCAGTTTTCACCCCTTGGCACTTCAACATGCTTTCAAGAGAGATAGAGCCACTGCAGCTGTTCAGGGTGACAGTCCTGGCTTCTCTTGAATCGTACACATAGAACAATTACAACCTGGAGAGGATACAATCTTGCTTGTCTTTCAGACCCCTCCAACAGCTTTGATACTGTTTCAGAGACCTCACTAGCATTAACTGAAGCTTAATGGACGTTCATAAAGAACAAACAGAAGGTTAAGAAACGTTAGCAGAGGAAGGGAGCACATAACAGATAACAAATATGATACTTTGGAAATTCATACTTTGCACATGCTTGAACAGTGTGTCATTCTAATCCTTCTCATTTCAGAGAGGCTAGCAAAAATTACCAAATAATAACTGAAGCATAACTAAGTGGTTGAGGAGTATGCAGAATACACAAGGCTGTCAATGCCAATAAGACAGAGATCCATAAGGGAGTAGCCTGGACACTGTCAGTGGCCACAGTCTGTCTCAGTGTGATCACAAAGGATTAGAAAATGAAATTACCAAGCACACGTTTTAAAGAAAATGTGTTTCTTCTCAAAATATACAACAGGGCCAAAAATAACTTAGAAAATGTATAAAGTGCCTCATGAATGCTAAAACTTTTCGTGATCCGAAGGGGCAACCAGATCCACTGGAAACAGTAACTAGCTGCATAAGCTCCATGCTTTCCCGCAAGACCAATCGGAGGTGAGAAAACACTCTTCACTGCAAGCTGGCGCCAGCACTGCGCTGCCTTTACCCCACACTTTGGCCAACCACCTGCTACTGGGGCACTTTCCCCTCCCAGCGCTGCCTCCCGAGCCGCGGCCCCGCAGGGACACCAGCCCGGAGCCTGCTCTAAGTGGTCTCCGTTTGGAATTCAGGCGCGGGCTGAGAGAGAACTGCAGCGAGCACGGCCACGGGGCAGCGCCGCACCCCAGGGCGGGCTGGGGGCACGGGCCTGTACCGGAGCGGCGGGCCGAGACCTCAGCCCGAGCCCCAGACCCGGCCCCAGCCCCTCCGCCGGCCGGGCCGCGCCCTGGGGCGGTGCTGGCGCGGCGCGGGCCCAATGGCGGCCAGCGGCGCTGCTGGCGGGGCGGGGCGGCGGCGCTGCCCGTGGCCGGCCCGTGGCGGCAGGGCCGCACCGGGGGCGCCCATTAAACACCGCCGGGGCGGCTGTGGTGGGAGGCAGCCATGGCGCTGACGGCGGGGAGGCGGCGGCAGGACCTGGACAACGTGAGCGCGGCGGGCGGGAGTGGGGCCGCGGCCGCGGGTACCCCGCCCGGGTGAGCGGCCGGGCTGCCGCTGAGGGTGGGCACCGCCGGGCGAGCGCCTTGTGTTCCGTGCCGTCTCTTCCTTCCGCCTCCTCCTGGCTGTTTTCCGTCCGGGAGCCCGAGGCTTTATCTGTTTCTTCCGGGGCCGCCCGCCGGCCCAGGCGTGTCCCCAGGAGCCCTGTCCGGAGGGCGGAGGCCGCCGCGGCCCCTCGCTCCCCGCGCTGCGCCTCCCCAGCCGGGCTTGAAATATCCCCGAGGCAGTTGGGCCTGAGCTTGTTTTTAATCGAGGTTTTTAGCCTCTAATCGGGGCTGCTCGTGTGGCTCCTTCAGGTTTTCTGGGTTATTTTTCCACAGGCGGATCCTGTCTGTGCCATCTCTGGATTATGTGTTGTTGGCTGGCATGACCACGGCGTTTCTGTGTTTGTTTGAATGTTTGTCCCCGCCCCAGCTGGAAGCCTGCGTGGGCAAGGCTTGCTGGCTGTGGCTTGTTCCTGCCTGCCCTCCTCCTGCTGGCGCTGGGCTGCTGTGGAAGCGGTCACATGCTGGAAGTGGATCAGGGAGCCAGGAGGCCAAAGCTTTAACCTGTACTCAGCAGCCGTGCCAAGCAAGTCTGGATTTAAGGCATTTTGGCTTTTGATAACTGTGGCTTTAGCTCATCTTAATGAAATAAAACCAGTGTTTCCTCCAGTAAGGAAGGACACTTACTGGATTTTCTTTATATCATATTGACTGCATGGGATCATCATGTTCCATGGTTTAATTCCCCTCCTCTCCATGTTGTCTGTAATAAAATCTTTTTGAATAGATTATGTAATCTAGTGCTTCCTAATACTAGCTGTATTTTAGGATACAAAGATGGATTGTAGCCAGTCTTGTGAGAAAGTAGCATGGTCAAAGCTCTGATAAAGCTTTGTCTGTGAAGGAGTGCCCTGATCCGTCATGGAAATGAGGGAATGGTGAAATGCAGAGGTGGTGAATCGTTTGTTCCCATGAGACAAAGGTTATTGTCCTAAGAAGAATTGCTGAGTTTGTGGGAGATGCGAGCTGTTAACCCCACTATTGATTCTGTGATCATAAAATGGTTTGGGTTGAAGGTTCTTTAAAGATCTATTTCCAACCCCCCCTGCCATGGGCAGGGACACTTTCCACTAGACCAGCTTGTTCAAAGCCCCTGCTTGGCCTTGAACACTTCTAGGAATGGGCCATCTTAGCTTCACCAGGCAACTGTTCCAGTGTCTCTCCACTCTCATCGTAATTGATTTTTTACTGATGTGAGATCTAAAGAATTAGTTGAGATGCCTTGGCTGCTGGAGTGTTGGTCCTTGCTCTCAGAGTTTGAAGTTACACCTGGCTTGTGAAAATAGGCAAAGGAGGGCTAGAAGGCATCTTTGCTCTCATACTTCTGGATTTTATATCTGTGCCATAAGAGGAGTGCCATTTGTAAACATTTAGGTGTGCAGTAAAAGGTCATTTTACCAGGCAGGTATTTTAGTAGGGGTCATTTTCAGTCAAAGACTGGGCTAATTAAAAGGTGTTAAATAGCTGAGGCTGGTCTGTTCACACTCCTCTGTGGCAGGGCAGGTGTAGTGTTCACAGTTCTAAAATAAAACTGATTGTTGACTGAAATAACTCTTGATGACGATTTCCTTCACTGTAGGCAGTTGTCTGCAGGTGAAATAACTCTGAGGAGACAATCACATTTTCCTCATTGACATGAGGTATAAACCTAGGTGTAATCCCTCTCTTCCCATGCTAGTGTCTAGAAGGATGGCATGTTTCATTTGTCTTGAGGCTTATGCTGCTTTTTCTCATGGCAGAGGGTCCTCAGTTTATAGAAAAGTCCTCAGTTTATAAATCAGTAAATGGCCTGGTGAAACATGGCACATCAGAAGTCTGGAGTGGGATAGGGTTTGCCCTTGTCTTCTTGTTCTGGGCTGTGGTTGGTATTATGAAGAACAGCAGTCAAAACTTGAGTGGAAATCTTGAGCTGTTTTATCTTCTGAGGCAAGGGATGTAACAGGATGCTTAGGGAGAAACTCTATCAGTTTTGGCCATCATAGTACCTCGTGTATGTTCCACTTAATATGTATTGAATGACCTTGTCCTGGCCTGAAAGGAGGAGGGATGATTAGCTGTGGGGCAAGTTCTTTGTCCAAAGTTTATCCCTCCACTCATACTTAGTTTTACCTTCTGCTTAGTAAAAGACACTATATTTGAGCTGATTGTGAAGTCAAAGAACTAATGCTTGGCTCCAACATGGCACAGGCAGGCTGCATTCTCTCTAGTGTAGGTGAGAATGTCTTGCTCAGCACTTGGTAGCACCTTCTTCCCTCTGTGAGCTGCTGCTTCTTTCCTGCCTGACTTCAGCTCTAGTTACTGCTGCAGGTGTTTGGGCATGTCAGTAGGATCAGAGGCTGAATACTCAAAACTGTTACTGTTACACTGCAACTTTGTTGTTGCCTCCAACTGTAGTCAGACAAAAGTAAGGACAACAAAGAGTTTTGCAGTACCTGTATAAAGCATGTGAGAGAGACTTTGTCACCTTTTCCCCATCAGTATACTGATGCTTCTGACATCTCAGGGTTGAAGCTCAGGTACTTGTAATACATTTTAAAAACTGAAGTTCCTGAAGGCTAAGTGTGATACTAGAAAGTAGATTAGTGTTGAATTCCTCAGGGATGTGAGTTCTCACATAAAGATGGGATGAGAGTTTACCTGGAGTGTAAGAGCTTTTTGGAGATTTTAACCTAGTGGGGTTTTTCCCCCTCAAGGCTTGATTTGCTAAGAGGAAATTCCTGAACCTTTGTACTTTACTTTTAGAGCTTACCTGTTGCTATTGTTTGCCTTCCCCTTCTGTTCCAGGGCTCCTTGGAAATAACACAGAGTTTGGAAGATGATCCTCTACTGGATGCACCACTCATTTCATCTCATACATTGCATTCCCAGTTGAGGCCAAGATTTCATGCTATCCCAGCAGTTCTCCTTGCCAATTTCCTGTTGTTAATACATGTAAGTTTAAGAAGCATGATACTAAGATACTTGCTATCTCTCTTCTGAATCCTTCAGAATCCACTGTTCATGTGACAGAATTCTGATGATATAACAGTGAATTGCATACACTGGCTGTTCTTCCAAACCAATGAGGTCCACTTTGCCAATCAATTTTGATAGTGTATATGCTATTAAATACATTCTGCCTTCTTGTTGTTGTTGCTGCCTTGCTGTTGGTGCTGTGATACGTCTTGTTAGGAGGAAGGGCATTTTAAATAGTAGCTCTTCTATGCTGTTGGAAATGTAATTTAAAAATTATATTATTGCCATTTGTAATTTAAAAATAATATTAAATTACAATATTATTGTAATTTTAAAATAATGTTATTTAAAAATAATATATTGAATTGCTATGCTAGTTATAGAGGGCTGAGATAATTTTCATGCTGTGCCTTCTGAGAGCAAACCTAATTTCAGAGAGAAGGTAACTAAACAATTAAAGCTGGACTTGGTTAGGGGGTGTTGGATAGTAGTGGATGGAGAAAGAAAGTAATCCAAATGTTACTTCATGCTCTCACTTCTGGAGGTTAAGAGCAAAAAGCATAAATAGATACTGAACAGTATCTAGGCATTTATGGAGGCTGGTAGACAGAAGCAGAGTCCTGCCTAGTAATGAGTTTTTCCTTGATAAGCTGAAGAAGCTTGTTGTTCCTTGTGAGTGTGTGGCGACCAGATATGAAGAAGGAAGGCTGAAGAGCTCTGAGCATAAGATCTGGCTGAAATGTCACTTTCATGTGTTTTAGGGACATGGGTTAGTGGTGGACATGGTAGTTTTAAGTAAAGGGTGGACTTGGTGATCTTAAGTGTTTTTTCTGACCTAGATTCTATAATTCTATAGTACCAGTGACACAAGCGGTTTTACAGCTTCATTAGATCTCAAACACAAAATGCAATGCCCAGTGCTCTTGAAAACATGATCTCTGCCAGGACTTTGAAAGCACATACCAGCCTCTAAGGTCTCTCTTTGAGCAGTTGTTCAATGTGCTTTAGCCTTCTAATTTTAAGAGTAGCTGTTTTGTGGGCCTTGTAGTAGTATCAAGAAATGCTCCTCCTACTACCATAACTAATGCAGCCAAATGTCAGTCACCCAGATCCTAGGAAACTGCTGCTTGTTATCCTCCTACTTTTCCCTCTCTCCTGTAAATGGAGAGAAGGTGGTTAGGTGAAATGGGAAAACTTCTGTGGCATCTGTCCACATGTATTTTCACAGGTTAAGTCTTGCTGCTGAACCTGCTTCAGTGACCAGTTGGTCCTTGGAGCAAAATGGAGAAGTATCCTTTTCTGTTGGCAAAACAGCATTGTAGTTGCTACCTTGAGTGGCACTGTCTCTCTCACTGAAAAGCTGGATGGGCAAAACAAGCTTATTGGATATCCTTCCCCTGTGCTTCTGTAAATGTGCATTAATCTTGTGGAATGTGGAGAGACGCCAGGGTTCTGATGCACAGCCTGCCAAAGGGGTAAATGTCCTAGAGAAGTTAAGCCATCGTGGTATTATGTGGGAGAGCTGTAATGCATCTCTAAAGCAATTTGTATGTAACTTGGAGTATTTCTTCTCCACCTTCCTGTGCCAAGAAATGGAGTTAGGTAGCAAAATAGCTGCTGTGATGCAGCTGCCTAGTTAGATACAATTCTGGAAAGTGGATAGGATGTGCTGGACTGTGGTAGGACTGGGTTTTTGAGTGCCTTTCCTTTTGCCAAGCCTTGCTTTTCTGAAGGCTTCCCATCAAGAGACTGGAAAGCAATGTGAAGTATACGGGCTAGAAATAATTTAATTATATTAATCCTTTCTTTCCTTTATCTTCTCTGTGTGTGCACATACACAAAATTGAACTTAAATACTACTCTTTATAAGAATAACTTTTTGTATGTAAAAATATGTATGGGGTGAAACACCTATTATTAAACTGCCCAACAATGCAAGCAAAACATATTTAATAAATACCACTCTAATTGCCTGCTTCCTGTTTCCTCTTGTATACACTGCTGTAGTAGTTTAGTAGAGATGCAATGCCAGGTCATTCCTGCTTGCATCAGTTTAACATAGCCATTTTCTTTACTGAAATTTATTCTTAACACCTGGAAGGAGCAGAACTAATTGTATCACTATTGTAAAATGGCAAACCAAACAGCAAACAGATCAAATAAAATAGCTGAATTATTCTTAACTTTGTAAGAAAAGAAGATGGTAAAATAATAGATTAAACAAATGATAAACCTGCCTCTTAATTTAACTTCTTAATCCAGCAACTTAACCTATCTCAAGATAATATGGTATTTAATTTGTATTTGAGGTAATGGTCTTATGGATAATGTAGGGTACACTCCTATTTTGGTTTGAGTTTCTTTCCTTCCACCTTCTATTCTATCTGTCCTCTGTAAAGTCTTTTTTAGGTATTGACAATTGTGTGGAAATTATTCCCCTTTCTTGCTCCCTTCCCAATTACCTAACTCTGGTCACAGCCTGAGCCAGCTAAGGGTAGCTTGTCTCAAGAGTAATTAAATGGTTCTGAAAAGTTAATTTCTGTGAAGAGTGTTGCTTGAGGAAAGTACAAAAATAGGAATTATAAGTTCAAGAGGGTTAAAAGGGGGTCGTGGGATCTTAAATACTCATAGAACTAAGTAGGGAGACCAAGGCAGCAAAGGAAAATTGGGTGCTTTCATCTGTCTTCAGTTCTGATGTGCTGCTTCTGTCTGTTATGGCATGCAGAACATCTGACACTTTTTTTTAAGCTAAATGTATTAGAAATCATTTGTAGACTTGAGATAAATTGATTTTTGTGTTTTGTATATTAGTAGCTCTCCATTTATTTCTGTATTGGTGGGAGTTGTTCTTCTTTACAGTTCTGTTTTAAAAATATTTCTGTTCTGTAGAATGAACCAGGATGAGAAAGTATAATATTGTTCTTGTTCATTGAATGATCACAGTAGAGAAAATATTTTCTGTGACAAGACTGTATAAATATTAAGAAAGCCCTGTGTGTATACATACACTACAGGTAATATGCATCCTCAGCTTTGCTTTCTAATTGGGCAAAATATTGCTAATGTTCACTGCTGATGCTGAAAATTTGGAGGGGAATCTAGAAGTCAGGAAAAGTTATGGCATAATGGCAGTAGTCTGAAAGGATAAGTATATACACAGTCTGGCAATATATGCACTCTGACAATCTGTCTGTTTTTTCTGACATAAGTAAAAAGGTAAAACGGAAAAATATGATGGTAAATATACTAAGGAATGATTACCAGTTGGCAAAAATGCCTACCCAGTGCTAATAATTCACTTTAAGTTTCTCTGATGATTTACTTTTCTAAAGTCAATGTGGAGATGATCTTCAGTGGCTGTAGGAAAGTGTTGATTTTCACTTAGGAAATGTCAATTTCCAGAAATGTCAGTTTCGGGAAATATAGAGTGTACCAATAAGATAATACTGCTCTGTGGGACAGGCTCTTCAGTGTAATTGAATGAGTCTAAAAAGATGTGATTTCTCTTTTCTAGGAGCATAAATCAAGTTTTCTTTAAAGTAAAAAAGCATAGTAAGGAGGGTCCAGAAATAAAATAAATTCACTACAAAGACTCAAGGAACAGTGAAATTGATTCAGTAAAAATTCTTGGAAGGGTGACAATTACCAGCTCTGTTCTGCTGGAGGCTGCTTGCCCTGCTGGAATTTAATCTTACTACTTAGCAATTTCAGTCATCTGTATGTTCCCAGAGTGACATGTAGTGGTTGTAGCAAGTGTCTAATGTTTTATATGTTATCTCAACTCTAATAAAATCAATTCAGAAAGTAATGCATAATGAATTAACTACATAATCCTGGTTTTGTGTTTCAGGGGTTTTTTCATATATATAGCTAAATGTTGACTTTAAAGATTTTTCTCTCTTCCTTTCTCTTCCAGGTTGCTTTTGTTGTTCTAGCATTTTTAGCAGCTATGTTTTGTTCTTACCCCAATCCAAACCAAGATAAGTGCCCTGGAAACTACACTCACCCACTTAAAGTGCAGACTGTCATAATAATTGCAAAAGTAGTTCTGTGGGTTCTGCATGCCTGTTTTGAACGATACGTGCAGCACCACCACAGCAGAGTCAGAAGAAGAGGTTACTTCTCCATATACCGATCAACAAGGCATCTGAAAAGGCTTCCACTGCTGATACATGCCACAGGTGAAGTGAACTTGGGTTTTTTTCCATCTAAAGCTTTCAGCTGTTGACACAATAAAAGACTGAGCAGGTTATATATAATTGCGTATTCTATATTATGAAGTTTTATGAACCTGCCTATGAGCACTTAGAAATTATCCTTTAGTCAGATGATCCTCTGTACTGATCTTTCTGGTCTGCCAGGTGCAGGTTGTAAGGAACAATTTGTAGTGCAAAAATGCTCACGACTGTGAGTTGAGTAAAACTGTTGAGTAAAACATTGAGTCATTAGCGTTTAGTCTTCAGCCATGGAGTGTTCAGCCAGCAAGGTCTGTGTTTGACTGCTAGTGATTTGATTTGCATATTCATTTGTCTGGCTGGATATGTGGTAAGCCTTCTAGTCCTTTCAGGAAGTATGCTACTCTTCTCTTTTCAAGCTCAGCAATCCACATAGAAACAGATGATTTGCTTGTTGCCCAACAGCTCTCTGAATTCAATGAAATAACCAATTTTCTGACCTTCACACAGGATGTGTAACATTCAGCTTTGTATCTGACTACCTTTCTCTACTCTCTATGGACAAAAGGTTGTGTATAGAAGTGATTTAACTATATTTTTAAGTTACATCTCTGACAAGTTTAGCTGTAAAGTGTTGGTGCACCTAACTGGTGAAGCTTTTCTACAAATCACTTGCAAATCTGAAATCCATCTAACTTAAGGGGATTTTCCCTACAAATAGCAGTGGAAAAGGGCAGAGCAATGCCTTCTACAGTATTTTTGCCTCATATAATCCCACTTCCCTCCTGGAGTAGATCTTTTTTTTCACCAGAATTAATAAGTGAATATGTTCTATACAGGAATCTAGCTTTCTTTCCTCACAGTCTCTAAAAGAGGTAGTCAGCTTGATAAATGTGCAACACTTCAGGTTCTGGCCGCTAGATAGAGCTCTGAAGATGCAGAAGTGTTTGGAGTGCAGTGACAAAAGCAGGCTACAGGAGGCTTAATGATGTAAAAGGATTATTTCTGCCTGTTGCAGCGTAATTGGCAATGCTTTGCCCTGCTTTCAGTCTTAGATGGAGCCCACTTCTCCCCTACTAGACAAACTCTGGACATTTATGAATGTTCAGATGCAATCAGGTGTGTGCTGTAGAATTTTGATCATCTGTTGTTCAGAAGGTAGTTCTTCCATTATTGCAAGCTTCCTGCCATGGTAATGACTGCTGATACCACTTCCTTCACTTGACTGACGCAGTAGGAAAGAGAACTGCACAGTTCCCCAGTTACATTAATGGTCTTTATAAATTTAGTTCTTTATCCAGACACTGGTCTGACACATTTTTACAGGAAGGAAGAAAACACTTCACACTCAGTATCAGAAAAGATTTTTAGACCTGTAACTCAGTATTTTTTCTCCTTGACTAATTGTACTAATTTCAATTAAACTTTCAGTTATGTTCAAGTATTAAGATAATAGCAAGTGGAAGCCTATGCAAGTTGGCTTTGAAAAGGTGTTAAGGTGTTTAGGTTTTTTTGCTCTGTTAGCCTAATTTAAATATATTTTAAATCCACTACTTGAAGGAAAATACTCCCTCATTTTCAGCTGACTTGCATGATCTCTTAGGAATTGAAAGAATGAGTAAGATGAATAGCATCAAAGTCAGAAACACTTTAGGCCCATGTACTTATTTTAGGTATTTCTAGTGTGTTTCTTCCACTCTTGTTTTTTAAATCAGAACAATCTATAAGAAAACCCTAATTGTCTACCATTACAAGCACGTTCTGAAATGAAACCTCATTTTGCTACCAGCAGGTATAAGCTTGCATGTTAAGGAAATTAGCTGAAGGTGCAAACATGGTATGAAATGGAAAAGCATTACTGAAGTGTTGCAGCCTAATGCAGATACTGGGCATGAGAAAGCATTAATTAATTTTCAATAGCTAATAAAATTAGTAAATCTTTAAAATATAACATTTGTTTTCTAGGTAATACAGCCCTGCTCTTAATTCTGTCGGTGCAGCATTCCTTTCCTGATCACAGCAGAGTGTACCTGTATCTTATCCTGGGAGTCCTGAGCCTGGAGATGATTAGTTCCCTGACATGCTTAGTGATTTACACAGGTGAGAGAGGCAAGCTTAGCCTTCTTGTGTGACATTCATTATAGCTGGTACTCAGCTGTTTGTTTGCCCTCACCAGTAGTTCACTTGTGGTACCCTGAGGCATTTAACTACCATTATAAATACAAAACGATTCTGTGCTTGTAGAAGGAGAACTAAGGCAAATCCAAAACAAATTGGGAAAGGTTGTCAGGCTTGATTTGGTTCCAAGGGCTGCTAAATAAAAGCTCCATGTTATCTCAAAGCTGTTAATCCAGTGAAGTGGCGATAAATGCCTAATTAATTCAAAAAGTGTCCCGTGAACAGGTTTGTCTGTTTATCAGTGTTTCTCAAATGCATGCACCACAAGCTGTTAAGCAGTAAGAGCTAGCTGGCTTTGTCAGAACTGTGTCTGAGATTTACATGTCTGATTGTGCGCCTTTTCCAGCCTCTTCCTCTTTCCCTGGTCCCACCCCAAAGGCTTCAGTTTCTCTTTGACACTAAAATTGAATTCCTTCTAATGAATATTTAAAAGAATGCATGGGTTTTGGAAGCTGTGATCATATCTAAACACTGTAGTTCTTTATAAAACTGTGAGGCTTTGCTTTGTGCTGTCACTGTTGTCTGCTTCAGGTTTGGTATAACTTAGGAAGACTTGATAAAACTCTTGCCTTTAAACTTCTCAAAACTATCTAAAATGGTGATAAATTACTGCTTAAAAAAAAAACAACTTTGGTGTGTTCATAGTAATGCAATGGCACACAGAGAAATACTGCCAAGTAGCTTGTTCATCTGGGAAATAAAACCTCTTCTGACTCTCCTGCAAAAGCATCAAAAATGTGCCAAGTAATCAGGTCCCAGCCCTGAACTATGTCTTTGTCTTCCAAGTGTCAGAAGCCTGAATGCTGCAGGCTTGTCAGGCTTTCCCCTCAATGGCCCAGCATGGCTCAAATAGACTGACTGTCCTCTGGAAGAATAAAGGCAGTGATGAGGGAAAGCAATCATGGCAGTGCTGGAAAACTATTCCAAGAATGCTGGAGATCATCCCTACTTTGCATACGCATACTTTCCTGGGAAACTGGGAAATAAGAGATAAATTGTAAAACTTTAATAGAATGTCAGGAATTCCAGAGAAATGCTGTTTCTAGCCCTGAGGCCTCCTGGAGCTCAAAGAACTGCATTGTGTGACTCTCACCTTGACCAAAAAGGATAGGTGCAAGAAAGATGACCTGCATAGTGGTAAGGTCTGAGCTTGTGCTTCTCTAAAAACTCTCAAACTATTTTTCTGCTTATTTGTCACCAAAAGGGTATTGTTTCCTGACTTGTACTTATGCCAGTTCCTGTGACCTTCAAATTCATTAACCATGTTTGTGCTATCACTGTTGGTTTGTAAGGTTGTCTGCTTTAGGCTTGGTGTAACTTACAACGATTTGATAAAACACTTGCCTTTAAACTTTGCAAAACTATCTAATATGTTGATAAATAGATGCATATACAAGGAAGTTGTGAGGTGCAGTGTTGTGCTTTGCAGCTCAAAGAGGCTTGGAGAAGGGTTCAGTGAATCCTGTAACTAAGGGGAAGAGTTGCATTGCTAGGAAGGAGTAAGGCAGTGTGTTCTACCAACAGCTGCGTTATCTCTTGAGCAGCCCAAAATCAACGTAAAATTCATTCTCTAAAGTTTGCTGTACAAAGCTAGGGTTAATTTTTATGTGACTTTACACCTGCTGCAAGATGAGGAAGACTTCCAGTCACCCTAAGTTGCTTTTTCCAGTGGGTAGTGTAGTTTGTTTTCTTGTTTTCCATACCAATGCTTGTTGAGGTAAGCTGAGAGACTGCTTGCATGTCTGCCTTATCTGTACTGGTGGGTTTTAAGGTAACATTTAAACAACATTTAAAATTTCAACTTTTAAAATTTCAACATTTTAATATCAAGTTAAGGCTGTACTGAGGCAAAACAACTGTATCTGGACAATTTTGAAAATACCCTGAGAATCTGTAGTAATAATGATATTCAGATGAGTTTTTTCTCTTAGAGCAGAGTATGTGACGGGTGGAAGCATGAAGCTTCTTTAATGGGATAGTTTTAAGGGCAGCCGTCTGCTGAGGTTTAGAATTCTCCTCTTCAAGGCAAGCACTTAGCAGATACCGCTAAGATAGTATCAGCTGAGCAACAATGGGGAGACTAAATTTACACTAAAAACTTCTGGCCCACCCTTTTTTGTATTAGTTTTGTATCATTTTGGAGAGAAGGCAGCACCGTTTTAGATATTGTTTCTTCATAGTGAGGCACTTATTTAATTATGAGAATGAGACATAATGCTTATCTGTAGAAGGTTCATGTACCTGACTTATATTCTGTTAAATAATTCTGTCTCACAAATCAGGAATACTTGACTGTAATTCTAGGTACTTCTCTTGCTTGTTGGACCTGTTTATGAATTGTATGATAGACAATGTCCTGTGAAGGACTACTGCCTTCCTTAAAATTATCTCCATGCAGCAGTGTGTATATATAGCTGTAGGATGCAGAGATTCAGAAATCTACAAGGAATTGCTGTGATTGACCTATAATAGACTTGACATATATAAATCGTTCAAGTGAGGTAAAAGTGCATGGAATGAAGTACGATGCAGACAGCTCTAAATGTCAGCTTACTATTCTAAGTTTTTTACTGCTAGGATAGGGAGTAAAGCTTTAAATGACTTACTAAATATATGTATTTAATTACTTTCTCACATACTTCTAATATCACTTGAATAAAAGACCAACATTCCCACAAATAACATGTTGAGAATTCCACGTCCATTCCTTTGTGGTTTTATTTGTAGAGAAATACCGTCACAGAAATAACTAACCTTTGAGCCTAACTCGTAGTTAACCTCTGGAGGGTCTTAGCATTGTTTTAGCAGGGTGGCCTGTAATAAACCCCATCACAGTACTGACTTGTAAGGACACTCCTCTGTTACCGTAGTATGGATTTCTCACAGAGCTGCACTGTAATGGTTTTTGTGGCATTAGATGCATTGTTTCACAAGCAGCCCTAACTGCACAGTCCCAAATGCATACTCTGGATATTTTGATATTTTCTCTGAATCAGTATCTGACATTGAATGGCTTTAAATATTTTCAGCTTCCTTTTTGAAATAATGGAGAGGGTGCCTACAACTTTTCCCACCCATACATCTGTTAAATTTAGCCTTAAACTTTATTCACAGGTGCCCAGGAATGACTTCTGGGTTTGATAGCCAAGGCTGCTTGGTTCACAATGGCTTTCTGTAGCAAGTCTGCCCTCATCTGAGCAGGCAAACAAGCTGCTGCTTCACTGCAGCTACTCTAGTTAAAGTGGTATTTATTGAAGAGCTTAAGCTGTAAGTTCTGAACCAGCTACCAGTACAAAACTTCTTACAATTTTTTATGGCATGTTACTTAGTTTTGCCTGAAGTTGGAGACTGAATCAGTACCCTGTAAAAGGCAACTAAGGTTTCACCCTCTCTTAGGTGGCAGATTAAACTTTGCAGATGTTAGGCAGTATGCTCAAGCTTCCCCATTCAGGTCTGCTTTTGCTGTCCCATTTCTCAAATTCCATTATTGTCTTTTTGTCTTTCCATCTCCTATCTTACAATAATCTTAGGATCATCTGTTACAGATTGTTATAACTTGGACTCTGGTGTTAAAGCTTCTTTTTTTTTTTTTCCCCACTTTCCAACTAATTTATAAAGCTTTCTTGCAGTGAAAGTAAGCAACTTCAATCGTGCCAAGCCAAGACCTGACATAATTGAAGAAGAAAAGATGTATGCCTACCCTAGCCAAATTACCTCAGAAGTTGGATTCAGGTAAGAATTCTGTATTCATGTTGTGCTGTGTTCAGCCGTGGTATATAGGTAACATGAATGGAATTGCATGATTTCCTGTAGACTTCCATGCAATCTTAAACTTGTCAATTAAACCAGATGTGGGAATAACAGTTCTGAAGGAACTATGCATAAGCCTCCCATTTTAGATGCACAGATGAGATGCAGCAGTCTTGTACTTCCTCCATGGTAAATGACAATTTACTATGGTACAGAAATCCTCAAACATAAGGATGGAGGTGATTTGACCATTTATGGCTGGTTACATTAATCTTTAATATAAATAGCTGTGCTTAATCTAGTTTAGTTAATTTTATATGGGGTTTAAGGAAAGATACTGTTGTCTTAACACTGTTACTTAAAGCAGGCCTACAGAAGCCTAGCTGCTTCAGCTAGTTTTTTCAGGGAAGGAGATATATTGTGGGCAGTTGATAGACAAACAAGAAAACTGAGCAGCTCTGTTCTGTGCCAGCAGTTGGACATGAGGTTTTAGCAATGGATTTGAAATGCATTTTGAGTTTTGGAAGGAACTTTTAAGGTGTGGAGGGCACTTAAGGAGTAAAGAAGGTCTCAGTGAGAGTAGAAGCTATCCAACAGTAACTGAGACTGTCCCAGGCACTGAGACTTATTTTTCATTTGTTCTTTGTGTACCTGCCACCTGCTCAATCATTTTCCAGTTGCTGAAATCAGCCTGGTATGACTTAATAAAAACTAGTAATTGAAAATATCATGGATTTCTATAAAAGAATTGGAGATTTTCTAATATACTATGACTTGCTTCTATATGTGCTGCCTTCCTGAAAGGTTGACTAATGAGAGATGACTAATACTTTGGGACTTTCCCTGGTATCACAAATGCAGCATGCACATGCTTTTATGGAAGTTGGAAGTAGGTGTCCAGGATACAGGAAGGATTTAGAATTGTCTTGAATTTTGATACCATGTCTGGCTTCCATTTTGATATAAAAACCATGGTGATTGCATGGTGGACCTCATTTCTTTCTCATTCATCTTCTCCCCTGAGAAATTCTCAAATGCCCAGGGAATGTGTCTGCAACAATGACCAGCTGAGGAAAAGACTGTGCTCATTTTTGATTAAAGAGTGCAAACTTCCTGTGAGAACTGATTGCAAAACCGTTATTTTAATTTAGCTCTATACAACTCTGACTCGCTTTCCCTTGGGAGTTAACATCTATTGAAAAGTGAATCCTGTCAGCCCTTCAGTTGACCTTGTTATAAGAATGTTTTTTGAATATCATGACCTCTGCAACCTAAGCTACTGATCAGGAGCCTTCAGTTGGCAGTGCACCTTACTGGTTAATGTTGCAAGTTTTCTGTTTACAAAACTTGTGATCTTTACTTTGCCCGGTTTATCTATAGTAGGTTTTTAATTGGGCCTAAGCTTTCTTCCACTCAATATCCTTCTCAACACTTTCTAAGAACTATGAAATGGGCAGTGTTCCTCTACAAAACGCTGTAAGGCTGAGGAACAACTTTCTCAGCACTAAGAGGCTCACAAGTGTACTAGGAGGGCAGATTCTCAAGTCAGCTGAGAAAAAATATGTAAGGAAAGAGTAGACTACACTCAGGCATTGGTACTTCATCTTGCTGAATCTTAAAAATTCCTAATTTGATTTGACAAAATTCTCTACTTTTTCCCCCTCAATTAAGGGAGCTTTATTTAAATGTTTCAGTGTTTCTATTTGAGTTAAAATGAGAGATATCTGAAAACTGGATATATTTTAAGGGAGGACAGTAGTTGTACACGAGGTTGTGGATCTGAAGTAGCACAACTTTTTGGTACTGATGCTGTCATGGTATGTGACAGATATTGCTGTATATAGTAGCATAAAATGTATGCTACTCCAAGTTAATCAATTTCTATCTTAAACAGCTTATGGTCTCCCACAGCTGAACAACAACATTATGCCTGCTCAAAACAAGCTTCCTAATGTGTGTGGGAAAGGTCCCACGTTCCTTACTACAATTCTAGCATATTGTCTGTCTTGGTTCCTCAAACAGTAAGATCCTCACTCTGTAACTGTCTAGCAGGAAATATGTAACTCAGTTGTGTATACATGGCATGAAGTTCAGCCAGGCTTTCACTTCCTGCCTTCTCATGCAAAATAGAGTTAGACGTATTGGTGTTGTAGATTGCCTCTTCCCTCAAAAATTAGTTGATCCCAGTAAAAGTGAAACTAAAGGAAACAACAAGTATGTGTTAATTAGCTCTGATATTTCACATATTAGAAGGCTGCTGTCATTTACTGAAATCCATATTTACTTTTGTTCCTTCCAGGGAAAATTCCAGTTTAGAAGAGATAGTTGAGAAGCAAGGAGATGTAATAGAGTATCTTCAGCGACACAATGCACTGCTCAGCAAGAGACTGTTGGCGTTAACATCTCAGCAAATCAAAACTTAACAGCATTTGGGAAACTCCTGCTGGAGCTCTGGAGGGGAATGTGAAGTAATGTAATGTCCAGACTGGTTTGTACAGATGTGACTCTTCAATCATCTTTCACATTTTGAAGTACAAGTTAAGCTGGAAGGATAAGCTCTGCATACATTATAAACCTATTACAACTGGACACTCTGTCTCTCTTCAAATCATCAGTTCTGGAAAAAAGTTCTGCAGCTTCAAAGATTTTAAAATTCCTCATAAGTTAAAGTTGGACCTGAGTTAATGGTTTAACTTTGCCCAGTTGTTGCTATTATTTTGTACTGCTATGTAACCATTAAGCTTTAGGCTACCAAAGTATTTTATATTTCTGGAATACAAATTTGTTCTCTAGAAAAATCTGACTTTCCAAGGGATGTATATGCAGTTTCTATTGCTGAAGCTGAGACTAGATGTGTTCTGTCACTGATTCCCTTTACTTCCAGGGATAGAGGTGGATTACTTCCAATACAGGTACTTGTTTTCTAGATGTCTTCTCTTCTCCTTTGTCAGGTAAGTGGAGAAATTTGGTATCTAACTTGGGATTATAAAAAAGTGGTGGGTGCCCTAAAACTGTAAATGTCACATACAAGTTCATGGTACAAAAACCATGCCGTGATAAGCAATTGTTCAGAATTCTGGCTTTAAAGCTCTTAAGAGGGATCCTCAGGGCTGATGACTATCCCATTACCACGAGTTTGTGTTAGTAACAAGACTCCTACTCTGCCAACTGAACTAACAAAGCAAAAATACTTGAGCACGAGCTTTTCCATTGATCTGGTAACTAACTTGTGTTGAATGCTTTTAAAGATGCCGTCAAAAATGCTTGTTACATACTTGCTCTTCACTTTGGCCCTTCAAGAAAGTCAGCATTTTGATTCAAAAGTTGAAGTGGTGTATGTGGGGAAGTGGAAAGCAGCAGAAGACAGAAAGATCTTTTAGAAGTTGAAGAAACAAGAATTCTTGGTTTTAATTTATGGTGAATTAAGGCTGGTGAAAGAAACTTTTTTTTTCTGGGTACTATTTTGTCTACCAATGTAGACAAAGAATTATTTTAGAAGCCAATACCTCTCTGGGGATAGGATAATCACTAATCAAAACTGGGAAGAAGACTCTTAAGAGGAGTGGTCTTGTAGTTTAATATAAGAAAGGAAAATTAATTCATCCTACTTTGGTGTTAGGGCACAACTTTAAAAGTACCTAGACAGTTTAGTGTGCAACAAATATGGGGGTTGTCTCATTCAAAGGAAAACAAGCATTGGAGGCTTTGCTGCTATCCAACATTAGACTGTTCTTCTTAGCTGTTGTTTCTTGAAAATGCAGCCAGAATTTTATAGTATACATGTATGGAATAAAGTTATTTGTTTTTAGAACTCAGGTTTTGATGTGACTCTGTATATCAATTTATATCATTTCTATGAAAAGCAGTAAAATGTGACTGTGAAATTCATGCACAATAAATGCAACCAAGGAAGAGTGTGAATTCTGTTATTTCCAAGCTCTTGTACATCTGGTTCCAACAGGCAATCTGTGCAGATTTTTCTGTTATGCTGAAGTTCTCACAGCAGTGTTGGCATGTAAAACTAGCCATACAAGGATAGCTGTACACTTGTTTTGGAACTTTAAGTTTAGTTTTATTCCCCTTTCTGAGTAATGTTTCTTTCCATCATGCTTCAGACTTCCTCTGCCACTTGTGTTTCTTTCCAACATTGAGAAGGATGCTGCATAGTCAGGTAGAACAGCTTTCCTTTGTCCTTCATTACTCAAACCTTCCTCTTCTCTCTGACTGCTCAAGGTAAACCTTGGATTAACCAGTAGTGTTGCTTTCTGTGGAACATGGTAGCTGGAAAAAAAGGCAAGTATGGCTTGCTGTGCACACACATGTACATCTTCTGCCCTTTAAATATTACCTTTCCTAAGTACACAAGTGATAACAAATGATAACAACCACCCACCCCTTGCCCCAGTTTTATATCTTTATCATACTCCCAACTCTATCTTGTTTTCTTAGTATCTTTAAGCTTTTTCTTTGCGCAGGGTGGAGGCTTTTGACATTTGTATGGGCTCCAACCAGAAGCTGGTAATCTTTACTACTCACCCTGCACACTTGAACCTCTGGCCATGGCAGAGCTACAGTGAATTGTCAAGTAGGAGCTGCTGCTGTGTGTGGCAGCCCCAAGTCCCTTGCCTGCAGCAGATGGGCCAAGGCCGGCCTTGTTTGGAGGCAGAAATACTCCCCAGCCCCCAGGTTCCCCTGTACTGCCTGCCCCAGTACATGGTGTGGTGTTGCTGGGTTCTGTGGGCCTGGGCATCAGAGCCTGTGTTCTGGTTCTGTGGGCACCTGCCTCCTCCTGGCCACCACCCTGCCCCTGGCCAAGCTCACTGCTCTGCAGAAGGTGCTCAGGGGGCCTGTGTGCCATCAGCTGCTTGACAGGCCACATGGAAGGGGTGAAGAGCTACTGCTGTGCCAGGGAGATGAAGCTCAGCTGTGACCTTGCTGTGTCTGACATTCCACAGTGCTAAATTGAACTCCTAATTGTGCTGGTTCTGCTCTATCCTGTGTAGCAGACACCTCTCTGCTGCTGCAAGGCTGGGTGCTGGGCTGCCCAGTGCTGTCCATGCCCAGTGTGGCAGCCTGGGTGCCTGTCCCTGCAGTGCCAGCACCTGCTCCTGGGCTGGATTGTACTGTCTGAAGTGAAATCCACGGTATGCTGTGCATGCAGCAAGCACTGGAGCATTGGGCCCAAGTTTCAGGGGGGCAAAAAGATGCTGCTTTGTGAGCACAGGGGTTCGCACGTGCTCTGCTGCAAGGCAATGCTTTGCTAACCACCAACACAGCCCTGCTCTGGTGAGGTGTGGCAAAGCCACAAAGCTGTTACTCTGAGCACCTGAAGTGATACTCTTTATGTAACTGCAACTGCTGAAATCCATTGGTATTTGCAGGTCTTGGTAAGAGCTACCTGATTACAACTGAGGCAGCAGGAAGATAACAAATGTGAAGGAATGTTCCTAATATATGCTAAAACTGTACCTTAAAATAAAAATTAAAATAATGTTATCATAATTTTATCCTCATTTATATTATTCAGTGCTACTCCAGTAGCTTTTTATTTCTGTAGAAAACAAATACATAGGGTTTTTAGGTCTGAGAAAAGAAGTATTTTGTGCCACCTAAGGAATATATTGGGTTGCCTGAAAAATGTTCCCATTGTGAGGTTTTAATAATTTTTAGATGAAATGCTGAACTGTGCTAAATATTCTGTTCACAGGAAAGAAAAGATGTGATGATCTCTTGTGATGCATATCTTGCATGAGGGAAAACTCTCAATCGGTATTTCTATTTTGTCTTTCTGAATTGCTCATTGTGGATATTCTATATAAACACTTCAGTATTTCACTCCTTGAGGGAAATCACTGATTGTAAAAGATTTTAACAGGGTTTTTCTGCTATAAGGTTCTACACTAACATGTAAGTAACTAACATGGAGCTAAGCAGGCTTGATCTATGGGAAGTCCTTAATCTAAAAAACAAGGTTGCAGCAAGGACCAGAGACTTGGGCAGACAACAGTCTGAACAGGTAACTCAAGACATGGAAAAACAGCTTCAGCCTTGGAATGAGTTAGGCTTTCTTTGTAAAAGCCATGTTGCCCTGTTTGTGCTGTTGGAGTGTTTCCTGCTTCACACAAATATTTTGCAGCTGATCACTAGCAAGAAAGAGAAAGGCCAGTAGAAGAGCAAGTAGTGAGAGGTCAATGGGCTAATTGTACTCTGATAGCCAACATTTGAAACTTGTTTGCCATACCAATGTTTCTCCTGATAGATGTCAATTTAAATATTTAGTGACCCTTGGCAAAATTTGGCTTTGTGTAGACACTGAGATATTTATAGCATGCGTATGTGGCGTAAGGGAAATATTTCCAGTCTTTATTCTCCTATAATTTCCTTTTTTCCATACTGGAAAGGGAAGAGGTGAATTGTTTATTATCCTTTGGGAACATGCTAAACTGTTGTTTCTCACCAAAGCCTTGCATTTACCTCCGTTTCCTGCTGACCTGCTATTACCAGACTTAATGAAATGTACTTTCAAATTAAGTTTTCATTTTTCCCATATTACAACTATCTACAAGACAAGGAGTTAATTCAATGTTTTAGAAACTCATGTTTTGCCTTCCAGAATTTGAGGTCTTAATCTATCTTGGGATCAAGTCTTGCTAGATTACATCCATGCAAACATCAGTTCTGACTTTGAATAGAGAGCAATTTGTACCGGTGCAAGCTGCCTTCAAATGTACACTGGTATATGCACAGGGAGAGATCAGTCAGTTTGGCTGTTGCAGCACTGTGTCCAAATTATTCAAATTTAAAGATGTGATCACACTGTTATCATGCAAAGCCATTCTTCCCACAAGCCTTATGTTTTGCACATCAAATGGAAACAGATAGTCTCAACAAAGTCAAATGCAAATCTAACTTGAATCAGAATTTTGCATTTTTAGAAAGACAGAAGATGTCACAGAAAATTTTTCCATTAATAGTTATCATTTATTTGTGTCAGAAATTGAGTGAAAAATTTTCAAACACTGATTCAGGGAAAATAGGCAAGTTCTCAATTTTCTTTAGATGCACTGCCTTTGACAGCTGAGGAATACAGACTTTGAGGAGTGTACAAAATTTATTTCAAATAAGATATTATATGAAATGCATACTATCTTTTTACAAAATATACAATCAACCAGCTAGTTGATAAACATATCTATTGAAGCTCACAATTAATGCATTTTTCAAAGCAGATTTGATGGTATCAGAATGCCTTTAAAGAACAGATACTACAGATACTTAGAATAATTTTGTAGACTGACAGCGGGCATCCTAGGGTGCTGTTTTGTTTTTACTTCTGTGAAGGAACATCTATTTATAGCTTTTTGATAGATAAATTATGTATTTTTTACCATTTTAGCAAAGTTAATTGAATAATTGTGGTTATATAAAAGATCCAGTGCCACAATAGATCCATATACTCATTCATAAGACATAACTGTAAAATAGCTACTCTTCACCTTTCTTGCTTTCCCATACTCTTTACCTGTAGTTCTAAACAGAGTTAGCCAAGGATATATATCAAAGCCAAGTTAAAAAAATAATTTAAAAAAATATATAAGTGGTAGAATACCTATTTGGGAAACTGCTTTTTTTTTTTTTTACGATTTCAAAGGTTTACCTGCAGGACTGCTTGTTGTTTTAGATAAGTTTGACCACCTTTGTATGATGGTTTTACACAACTCCAGAACTGGGTCTGAAGTTACATTTTATTTTTTTTTTTTCATGGAGAGAAATTTGTAACTCCTGGTAAACTCTGCCAGTATTAATTTAAGTAAAGTTTCAGGTTCTTAGAGATAAGGGGTTACATATACACACTGATTAGAAAGTTTCAGCTATCCAGTTTTTTTGATTGCTGTTCTTTCAATTATTAGAAACTATGTGTTGTAAGAAAAAAATAGTAATACCAGATTTAAACCACAGCACTTCTGATCTTTGATCATCTTTATGTATTTTGTAAAAAATGTTGGCATTTCAAGTCTAATGCAATGACTTAAAAATCTGGGTATGTTTTATTTTCAGGTTGTTTTAGTTATGCTAATGAAAGGGCTACCACATTATCCTTTATATCCTTCTGCTGATATAGAAGGCATATGTGAAGCATGTATTTTTAAGACCAAAACTCAGACTAAAAGCGCAATGTGTTCTTGACCTCCAGTGCTGAAAAGAACAGCCTGTTTTCTGTTTGAAGTCTTCATTCATTGTAGTGCTATGTTCAAATATCCCATTCATTTAAATTACAGGAATAGAGTGCTATGCAACACTAGGGCTGACCAAACAAAGGATTCTTTTCAATGGTCTATTTTTATGCTCTATTTATAATACTGTAGCTGGTATTTTAGGAAAACTACTATTAAGCAAATAGCTCTGTAGTACTGAATTTTCAAGCATGTTTAAACTGTCTGGTTTGGCAGCCCACTTTAAGAAAACAAATGATAGGCTTTGCAGTAACAGCTCATTAGACAGGAGGATGGGCTTGACCTTAAGGCCTGGCTTGAGAGATCTGAGTTATCAGTTTTGCATGACCCTTGGCTAATCTCTTATCTCTGTGTGCTTCAATTCTCTCTATAGAATGAGGGATAACACTCTCTTTGCTTTCTTATATTGTAAACTCTTACTATGCTTTCTATACATGAAGCCAGTAGGACCACTGGTGTGATGCTGGCTTTGGTGCTATTACAGTAATGCATTCTATGTTATTATAAAGGTAATTCCATAAAAATGTAATGTTAGATGTTAAAACATAAATGTATATATTATTAATATATAAAATTATAAACAAAAAATGGACTTTCAGAATTCCATACTGGAGTCTGATATTATTTCATCCTAAACACAGCCTGAACTGAGTAGTCAACAGCACTTTCAATTTCACTCAGTCTGAATATTATGTATCACCAGGAGTGGCCTTCCTTCTTACAGCCACTGAAAATCTAGCTCAGATCAAAATCTACCTGATATTTGATTTGATCTTTAACTTTCACTAGTGATTGTGAAAGCCAAATCATTTGCAGGGAATGATTCCACCAGGTAAGTTCATGTATGTCCCCATCACCCAGTTCCCCCCTCTGCCACTTTTTAGGGTGTGAGACAGGCGCCTTTAGTCCAGGTCCAGTGCAATGTGACAGACAGGACTGCTGAAGATGGCACTGTGGTGGCTGTCAGGTCAGCTGTTGTTGATCTGCACTTTTGGCAAACTTATTGGTTTAACTGTTGCTCCTTTAAAACACTGAAAAGTCCAGTATGAAGCTGCTGGGGGAAAAAAGGAAAAAGGAGATAAATATTAATGAGAGATTTAGTAGTCTAAATAAGTTTTGTACAAAACAGAATACATTATTTGTGAAACAAATGGATGAAATGTGGAATAATATTTCTTAATTTGGAAATTTCAGCTACAAAGTTGAAGTAAAAAAAAGACAAAAGCAAGAAGGCTGCTAATATAAAATTTTCTTCCTTTTTTTGTCTCGTGCTTTGTGTTTGGAACTGATGAAAAATCAAATTCAATCTACTAATTTCAAATGCTGCAAGAGGCTGCTGTGCTCATTTAGTTTCCAACCACTAGTTGAAATTCAGGCTTAAGGCTGCATCCTGTTTGCATCTGCAAATGGCTCTATCCATATGTACAACTCCACTGAGATCAATAAGATTACTCATGTGAGTCAAGCAACCCAGGCATGTCAATATTTGCTGAATTTGGACTAAAACTGGAAGGGAATGTAAACATAGGTGGTAAATCTACTTAAGATAAAGGATAGCACCCACAATGACTGAAGTTTAGAGAGTTGGTTCAGGTGCCTGTCTCCCCTTACTCCCTGGTAGAGGTTTACTGAGTTCTAAACAGCTTTATAAAGTGGAAGGATCTTCAGCTACATGTCTACAAAATTTATTGAGAATTAGTAAGTACACTGTTTTGTTTGGTCATTGACTTTTGTTACAAGAAATCAGCTCCCCAAAGAAAAGGAGATAACATTGAAAATACCTTTTATCTTCATATTCTGTGAGGAAAGGAATTCCCCACAGAATATGGGGGGTGTATGCAGCTACTGCAGTCTCAAGCAAAATGCATTCATTATATGAGGCTTCAGAGCACATTACAGAAAGTGTAGGTGCTTTCTACACAATTTCCAGACATGGATGTTGAATGGGAGGAAATGTACTCTTCTTAGGAACTGAAGCAAATCATTCTGAATTGATTCTCGAAGCAACTGGGCCTAAATTCCTCTGTCCCTCTGTCCATTCAGTCTCTGCCTGCTGAGTGAATCGATCCAATGCTTATCTTTTTAGGTTCAAGCTTAAACTGATGATGTAGTATCATTTAATCTGTCTCTTGTTTAAATGTAGCAGTGAGACATGGCACTCAGTAGTAAAGCATCCTTCTGGCATGTCCTTTCTACTTGCATCTCAATTCTGCCACTCTTTATGCAGCCCATCTGAGATTCACTTTAAGATACAGCAATCTTTTTTTTCAACCTTACAAACTTGCCAGTTTGCCATCCTATATGCACATTCCATGTGTTTATGGGCCAGCCCTATAGAGTGGAATGGTACCCTTTTTGCATAGCTGTTTTGGGAGTGGTGTAGGTTCTTTTCACCAGGGCAGTTTATGCATTGACAAGCTGTTTGGTATAGGGCTGTTAAGAGTTTTACTTTAGTCTCCTTTTCACTCTTAACCTCTTAGTAAATCAAAACAGCTTGGCTCCAGTGTGCAGATTCTGCCACCGTTTATTTGGGATGCTGACATGCCTGGGGCTACAACATTATTTTAATATATAATGAGTTTCAAAGATGCAAAACTACTGACTGCATGTTTTATTCATTCTTAAATTGCAAAGAGAGCCCGGTTTCCTTTTGATGCCTACCCTATTAGCATATGCTACCTGTGTGCTTCTGCAGTCACTTAGTATTTGAATGTATCTACCCTCATCAGCTATAAAGCATTAATGTTTTGCACTTGTATAGCCTTTCATCCAAGGAGCTGAAAGTCTTTTGCTGACAATGATTAAGAATTACAGTCCCCTTTGAAGTGGGTTGAGTGCTGCTACCTTCATGTTACTGACGGGCAGAGTGAGGTGGCTTTGCCCTGCATCCAGCACGGGGGAAGTGTCAGCGCTTGCAGCCCGGAGCATCCTCTGCTAGAGCCGCTTTACCCCGCCTTTGCACCAGTGACACTCTGTCCCGCAACTTTGCCAACAGCCTCGGAGGGCAGCGTTCGGCCCGATTAGCGGGATCAGATGTTTTTCACTGCCTCAAGAAGGCATTTGGCAGGGGGGGTGGCCTGGAAGGGGGACAAGGCGGCAGCGATCGGCGGGACCCGCGCCCCAGCCCCGGGACAGCGACCGCAACTTTGCCAACTCCAAAGCCCCGTTTGCAAACCAAGCGAGGGCAGCCCGTGTGCAGCCATGCCTCGCGCACTGCTCCAAAGCAGGAGCGCATTCCCAGAGGGGCTCCCTCCCTGCGGCCCCACACGCGCGGGTTTACCTGGCCGCGCTCCGGCGGGGCTCAGGGGAAGGGCACCCTGGAGTGGAGCGGCATGCAGCGCCGGTGGGAGCAGCCGTGCCGGTGCAGCTTCCTGCGCAGCGCCAGGTTGGCTGCGGACACAGAGAGGGACGGAGGGAGAGAGGGAAGCGAGGCGTGAGAGGGGCCGTCGGCAGTGCCTCTCCCCGGGACGGGCCGGCTCCGGCGCTCCCCGGTGCTTCCCGGTGCCTGTGCCCTCCCGTGCCGCCGGTGTTTCCCGGTAGCAAGTCTGCAACACTTGCCCACCTTGGGTCCCTATTTATCCCTGTTCCTCCTCCGCACCTCCCCACCTCCGCTAAAGTTGCCAGACTCCTGGGATAGGCGAAGCATCCTCTCCCGCTGCCGCTAGAAGTAGGGATGAAGCGCAGAGATGGATGCGCCAGGTCCAAACCCGTCCCGGAGGTCACAAACCGCGTGTGGGACGCGGCCGGACGAACACGCCGGACGTGCCCGTGGCAGGCGCGAACCCCCAGCTCCCTGCCCGGCACAAGCATCACGCTGAGGCATGGCCTACCTGGCCGCTGTCCGCTGGCTGGGAGGAGGCTCGCCAGGAGCACCGCCACGATCCAAAGCAGCAGCTGGAGCCTCATGTCTGCAGTCAAGGCGGAGGTGTGTGTGTGTGTATGTGTGTGCGTGTGAGTGCTGGCGAGGAAATGCCCGCAGAGCCGCCCGCGGGGCCGTGAGGGGCCGGCAGCGCCCGCAGCCCCAGCGCTCACATGCCCGTGACAGGCCGGGCAGCCAGGCCCAGCCCTGGCGGGGTTAATGATCAGGCAGCGACGAGGCTCCCGGGCTGCGCTGCGCTCCGGGCCTCCCTCCCTTCCCTTCTCCCTTTCTCCCTTTTTCTGTCACTCCCCCTTATTTTCCATAAGCAAATAGCGCAGGAATGAAAAGCCCGTGTAAACAGCAGCTCCTGTCAATGCGTAGGGGCGAGGAGCCTCTCGAACAATGCGGCCACTCCACTTTAAATTCAGCCCGGCCAGGAAAAAAACATATGTAAAACAAGCCCCGATGTTCCCTCCCCCATTTGCAACTGTTTAAACTTTGCATTGCCCATATTGGTCCCACATGCAGACACCAATGGCAGGGGCAGGAAATGCCCCCCCGACCTTTGTTCCCCCTCCCCGAAAGCGGGGGCAGGGAAGCCCCCCAAGCATGGCCCTTGTCCCAGCTCAAATGCTCTCTCTCTTCTCCAAAATACCTGCGAAGCTGTGGCCATTCAAAGTGAAACTGGCAGTACTTAAGGCTAATGGGTGGCTTTTGTACCGTCAACTATTTTTAAAGGATCAGAATATTCAGAAATTAATTTGTGATTTTTTTTTTTTTTACCGTGTAGGGTAAAATAGATATATCTGTTCTAGCAGTGCCAGTTTGAGGCCAGCAGTTTTGGATGGGACATCCATTTGCATAGCCCACCTGTACATTGCATTATATTTATACTTGATTGTGATGAGAGCTCGCTTTAGCAAACCACTGAAACCAGCTGGTGCAGATACCCATGCCTGAAGAGAAAAAAGGCGAAACCTGTGGAATTTGGGAGCAGCACTGATGGCTTTGAAATCTAATGAATTACTGGCATCAGTTGAAATTCGACTGGTCCTTTTCTTTTTTCCAACCTGCTGATTTCTTGTGATGAAGTAGCACCTAGTTATTTGGAAAAGCAAACCATTAAAATTTGTTCCTTTCTGGGAAAAATTTCTGTTCTAAAACATGCAGGAAAGAGTACATTTCTATATAAGCTAAGCAAAGCACTACCATTATTACTAGGTAACTGTTATTGAAAATTGGATAAAGTTATTTGCCTATTTCCTAAAATAGTGGAATATATAGTTGGTTTGTTGGGGAGGGTTTTTTTAATTTTTTTGGGAGTTTTTTGTTGTTTTGCTTTGTTTTGTTGATTTGTTTTGTTTTAATTCAGTCACCTGTGTATTGCTTTCCCTTATCAAGGGCTTTCCCATTTTGTTTAAAAACCTATTTAACTCAATAGTGCATGCTACTCCCTCCTGGTAGAGTTATACATCATTACTTGATTTGTCTAGGTAAAGTATGCCCCTATCAATTAAAAGACAAATTTCAGCTTGAATACATGGAGGAAATGGTTATTAAATATTGTTTTAAAATTATACCAAGACTACTGAGGAAGGTGTCTCAGACAAAGCAGGAAAACAAAAGGAAAATCCTCTGCTGGTTGATCAGATTTATCTGTTAGAGGAGACACATCCCCCTGTTCTTTAGAGCTTGGTGGTCATTAAGTTTTCTCTTTGTGATTTCTGGCCTTTAAAGTGAACTTTTTTTAATATTATTGCCACTAGCTCAGCTGAAATCAGGGTCCTGTGGTGGCAGGGACAGAATTTTCTTAAGGGGTTATAAATTCAAGTACAAATGTGGTGGAGTAGGAGAGGAGTGCTGTGCCCAGATCACCCAACGAGTTTGTAACAGAGCCAGGGTTACATCCTCAGTATCCTAAATGTCATTCTGTCTCCACTAGGACAGGTTTAAGGGTGTGTTCTCTTGCCCACCATGAATGAGAACACACTGGCCACCTCATTCATACAGCCCTACAAATGACCATCACTTTCATTCAGCAGGTGAGGTTCAGGCTCATGACCTTAAGGTGGAAAGTAGTATAGACTTCAAAGTGATAGGGACTCTGCAGAAAGCTAAAAGGCAGAGAGAATGCATAGACTATTGCCAGTCCCTCGGGCTACCCAGGCCTCTTCTGCACCTGAATGTGGTGAAGTTTACAGACGTTCTGAGGTCACATTAAATTTAGGGGACTTGAGATAGATGCAAACCATTAAGTGCAATATTTATTGGGTTTTTTTCCAGTTTTGTATACTATAATCTTTTAATTCCACTGCTAGCTCTGTGACAAAGTTTACAAATGTTTATTTGACTAATAAAAAAATCCAAGTCACTATAACATGAGCATGACAGTGTTATGATAATTTTCATGTAAGATACAAGTAATAATTCTATGCTTCCCCACTGAAAAAATTTCTAAAATGTGATACAGTTCCACTCTAGAGTTTGTAGTTCTTTTGCAAGCAGTTTTCCTTCAGGTACTTACTTTCATGTGCTACTTGAAATTAGGCAAATAACAACTCGGTAGAATTTAGTGATGTAATAGTTCTGCCTTTTTCACAGTGTTTGCTGGTGGGGTTAGTGCTGGCTTGAGAGGAGAGAGAATCTAAAGTGTGTAGGAAAGCTGCACGTCTGTAGATAACACTTTATGAGCTAGAAGAATTGGTTATTGGAATCAAAAGCTTTCCTTCTCTTATAATCTGGAAGGAACATAATAAAGGAATGATGATTTCAGCATTTATTATCTATATCATTGCTACTTCTCCAACAGACATTTTCTTTCCTATTTCCTCCTTGATAGGATCAAATAGTCAGATTATCTGTTTACATCCAGAAAGTGAAAAAAATAGTTAGCATATTACAGAAACAATTTTGAAAGTGTTGAATAGGAACTGCCTTTCCTGAATATCAAAAATTAACTGTAAGTAACACAAAATACTGTCTTTTGCTTAACACATTTCAGTAAGTACTGTATCACTTCACTGGTTATTAATTTTTCTGGGTGACACTTTCAGTACAGTCGCTGCTACAGTCTTATTTGGGGAAAAGATTTTGAAAACATGGTGCCATTTCTAATAATAATATTGGAAGAAATAAGGGAAAAGTGGCTGAGGGAATATCAGATAATTTTGTGACATATAGAAGAGTAAAAAATACCTCAATAATGAAACAGCAAGTCACTGGAAGAACAAAAGATCAAATAAATGTGAGGAAGCAGTAAAATGCACAGTATTAAGAAATAGAATAAGCTTGGATGATTACAATAGAACAGAAAGATACTTGGGCACCTCCTAGTATGAAGGAAGAGATTAATTAATAGCATTAATTAATAGCATTCCCTATTGCTCTGCTGTCCAGAAATTGAATACTACCTTTGGTTTGAAGTCCAGCACATAATTATCAACTCTAGCATATATCGTTGATATTTAAAAACAGTTTTCAAATTCTATCAGTATAAAATGTTAAGTGATGGTTCTAAAATACAGGAATTAATTGCTATATATGTCAATACTGGTTTCAATCCTGGTATCTCAGATAACCCTTGGATAATAACTCTTCCCCTCTTAGAAGCCTGTAAAAATACGTAGATCATTGTGGGTCTCCAGTGTTTCATAAGAAACCATGCTGAATGCTCAGCAGTGATAGTAACTGATAATAAGTGAAAATTCTTGTTTATTTTGACTTGAAGCTGTCAGATAAGATATAACACCAGAGTTTTTAGTCAGATTTTCTAACTTGGTTTTCCCCAAATTAATCCATCCTGCTGATCCAGAGGAATTATTTCACTAACCAGACAAGATCTGGGATAAACACATTTATGGGTCAAAAGAATTTTGTGAAGCATATCTTCGAGTCAAATTGCAAGTGTCACGAGGGAAAGTTCTCAGGTTTTCCTTGCTCCTTTCTATTACATTGCAAGATGGTAAGTGGGCTGTGCAACAAAAAAAAATTTAAAAATGCAAAAAGATCATGTGAGTAACCACTTGAAAGAAAAAAGTTGGCCAAGAAATGAAGAAATGCTCACAGGGATAAATTTTGAAATGTTGTTTAGGTGTCTGTGATTTTTTTTTTTTAACCACAAATTTCACTGGGATTATTATCTCATGGTTTTATAGGGTCTATGTGCCTACCATGAATATAAAGGATGTTTTTTCTTCAGCCCAGGGTACAGCACCAGATGCCAAATACCATGTTTGCCTTCTTCGTTGACTGTAATCATGAAGACTACTTTTTCTAGGCAAAACTCATTAGCTCAAAAATTATGATTTCAGGAGAAAATGATGTACTCTGTCCTGAATTTTATCTGCTCTTGGAAATTAAAATCTACCCAGAAACAAAACTCTATTCCTCCTGTTTACCATTTTATGTTTTTTTCTGGAGGAAAAAAAATCCACTTCCCTCCCTATTAGTGCTCACTGCCTTTCCTGCCTGAGGGGAGACAGTGCTCCGGAAGAAAATGGTAGTCAGCAAGCAGAAGGAATGTGCACTAGTAACCTGACACTGGAGACAGATGTGCTCAAGGAAAGGAAATGGGGATGGCTCAGACCAGGCTGAACCTTGCATAACTTTTTTTTAATGTTTTCTATGTGTGTTGCAGTGATGCACTACCTAGAAAGAACATTTTCTTTAATTTTAATCTGGGAAGAAAGTATGCTGTGTTCCTGCCATCATTTCTAGGTTCTTACTGAAATATAAGTCATAATTACAATTATTAGAATAATGATAGAAGTAAAACATGCTCTGGTAGCCTTTTTCTGTCTTACTTCTGTGACCCTACAATCTGTATGGTTGATTTTTCAAAATACAATGAAATACCAGCCCTGCTCCTAAATAATCATGAATTATGAAGTCCCTCCTAGAGGGACAATTTTATCAGAGACAATTTTTTCATTTTTCAAAAGACAATTTCATCAGTTACCTACTGAACTGTATTGATGAATTTTCTTTTTTACTTAAGGAAAATACATTTTTATGAGCTTCAAGGCACACTTATTTTTCTGTTTCCTTCCATCTCTTAGAAGTAAATTTGATTCTAAGATTCATCTAGGAAATACATACGCATATTTCTTCCTAATAGGAAAACAAAGAGGTCAGCTCTGGAGCAGCAGTGCCTGTGATCCCCACCAGTGCGACCGCATGTTCCATTTCAGGCAGCCCATTTGGGGTCAGATTCTTCTCTGGCACTGGTCATAATTTCAGAGATTTTTAATTTAAAGAGTCATTTATATTGTCTTGAATAAATGATGTTCAAGAAAAACCCCACAATTCTTGCAAAGCACAAGGTTCTATAATAAATTTTTATTTGCTGGTTGACTTTCAAATATCTAACCCCCTTGCATATCCAGACCCTTCATGCCCTAGGTTTCAGCAGGGAAAGAAGTTTTAAAAGTATGTTTTTCATGTTATTAAGAAAACTCTGAGAAGTTATCATGTAAATAAAGCAAACATATTTGTACCTTTCTGCTGCAGCTAGAACACACACATGTAGGAAAAAGAGATGCTTACTGTAGTATTTAACATTGAAGTTACTGTTTATATTTACTAGGGAAATTTCAGGAAGGAAATACAGACATATTTTTGTCCTAAACTCCAGGTTTTAGAGCTTCACATGCAGTCAGGAAATTATTAGTCTTACCTAAAGCTATCCATTTAGTTGTGCAAATTTCTGTAAGCTTTTCAGACAGAAAGAGTTAACTTCCTGGAGATAATTTGCTACATAACTGATCTTCTGTTTTGGATTTGGGCAGCCACTAGCCACAGTAAAATTTTAATGCAGGAGGTGTTAGGACAGGCTTGGCAAATTTCTGTAAAGATTGGTTGAATGATTACTTGGAAGGGAATTTCAAATTAATCTCCAGCTTTTTGCATATTTATACTTTTGACTTCCTAGTAAATTTAGGTTGCAGCTTTGGCAGATCCTTTTTCTATGTTGCTTGCATGTTAGCATTAGGGATATGATGTCTCACGAAACAGCTCTCTAACAAGAGTAAGGACAAGTCCCATCAGGGAGTCTAGTGTGATGTAATGTTTTAATATCCCACAGTTGTCACCATTAATATTAACCCCCTGCAAGCCTGGTCACCATCTTGAAACCAGGTGAAATGTGTGCTTTATGTAAGGGTTTTCTTACTAGGGTTTGGACCTTTTTAGTACAGTCCTCTGAACTTTGCCTCCTGGCAAAAAGATTGCAGATCTGCCTTGCTCTTTATCAGTGTCTGGGCTGTAACACTGCCTTTTCAATGTTTCCTATCTGAATTATTTCTTTATCTGCTGTGATCAGGAAGGTCAGCCTTGCTGTGGCCAACACAGCTGGTGAGAGGTGCAAAAGAAGAGAAGGTATCTATGATGTCTTTGCTTTTCTGACCATCAATCTGAAAAGAAGGAATTGCAAGCTTATGTTCAAATAAAATATATGAACACAAGAAAAATAATGGAGGCAAGAAAGTCAAGCTTATATTTAGGGAAATGTGGATTTTCATTGAATTCCTATGTTGTTTGTGTGGGAAAGACTAATGTTTTCTGATTGCATTATATATAGGTTTGCTTATTTGAAAAGTTTTGTGGTGTTTACTCTTAGGATAACAGCACCTATGTAATAACTAGCCTTTTTGCTGGCTGTTCTAGATGTTGCATGCTTCTAACTAATAACAGATTTTTCAAAGTATAAGCTTTACAATGTAGACTCGTGAGATCTTTCTATGCCAGCACCTTTTTTTTTTAATTACATAGGCTCGATGACTGTGTAATGTGCTGTGGTAACAAGTCTGCCAAACTGAAGAGATTGCCTTGGAGAAGATCTCAGTGCTTTAACCTGCTGCACTTGCTGGGTGCCTGCTGTGATCAGTGCTCACTCTGGATCTCACATACTAATGATCTTACCTTTTCTCCCCCTGTTGAAGCTGCACTGATAGGAAAGGTGGGAAATTTTGAGGAAAAAAGCCTACTACAAGACAGAGCACTGTAATCTGTCACCCCCTGTACTAATCCAGTAAGGTGATTGCTGGCTGTACAGCACTTATAGCTATACCAAAAAAAGTCCTGGCTGTTTGGTTTTTTTTGGTAGAAAAGTTCTTTATCAATGGAAAGACCAAAGACTAAATTAGCAGGGATGATGTAATGGAAATACGTACAAAACCTGACAGTAGGTACAGGATATGGCAAAAGAATATCCTTTAGAAGCTGAAGCAGCAAAGCATTGGTCTTGCTTCTGTAATGTATATATATTAAATAATAATAATGTCTAGCATGAATAAAAGGCACAAAGCTCAAAAGTTAATTTTGTTGATCTCAATGTTTACCACAAGAATTATTGTGTTAAACCCTCAAAGAAGATCTTGAGACTACAGACTCATCAAAGTTTTGTAATAGATACCGTGCTCCCTCAAAAATAGCTGAATCTAAGAAACAAAACAGCAGCCCAAACCATCAACCCTCAGACAAAATACATGCTTCATGGAAGAGAGGTTATGTTAGGTTATGTGCATAACTTAGCTGTTGTCAGGAAGTGCAGTTCATGAGATGTGTTGCATCATTGACTTAGAAACCCTCAGTTGAAATTGGCAGTGTTTTTATTTGCTTTCAAGGCCAGTAAATATTTTCAGCTTGCAAATTTATACAAAATAGTAATAAGTGTCTGTTACCAGAGACCCTGATGAACATTCCTTTTGAAATGTGCTATTTAACAAAATATGTTGTTCTGTCTCTTCAACTTTTTTCTCATTGCAGCATTTCAATCTGTTAAAAGCACAAAGATGCAGAGGTGAAGATGCTAATGTATCAGATCTGCAAAATTTTGTTCATTTTGAACAGTCCTTCCATTATGTAATAATTGCTAATTTCCCCCCCTTTTTTTTAGTATGGTTTGATGGAGGTTTTGTTTGTTTGTTTGTTTGTAGGATTTTGTTGTAGGTTTTTGTCATTGTGTTTTGCTTGTTTGTTTGTCTTTGTGGTGGATTTTTTTGGGGTCTTTTTTTTGGTTGGTTGGGTTTTTTTACTTTTTTCTTTTTGTTTTTAATGGGCCACCAAGGTGAGTAGTAGATTACTAGCACCAGATATACTTGGAGCCAAAGTGATTTGTACCTTGTAGTTGAATAAACTGTCTTAATGGTTTTCTGGCATGATACATGGATAGAAAAATCACAGCATGAATGTCATGCTTCAAGCATATATTGTGATGCTGATAGGTAGTAAATCACAGTTTTTAATTTTCACAAAATATAAAGGAAAGTTTCCTTTGGCCAGTCCATAGCCCTTCTCAGCAAGCAGCATGTGGTAGCTGTGCAGTGTCCTGTCTGTCAGAGCTGTGTGGGGCTGCTTTAGAAAAGTGGCCACAAATGTGTGCCACCACTGTCCAGGCATCTCATGCAGCCTTTTCCTAGCTATCTTCACTCTTGGAAGGATCAGGATGGAGAATACCAGCTGAATGAATTAGTTTTGTGTCAGCAGTGTCTTGCTTCTGTTGTCTTTCTTGAGAGGCCCTTTGGTTTTCCATCTGTTGTGTGTGGTTGTACAGCTCCCACAGGGTGTGGAAAGGGTATTGTGGCCTGAAGACTGGGAGAAGCTGAGAACAGGCTACAAGCTCCACAGCTTGTTCTGGCAGACAGAAAATGTCATGTGGGCTGTTCCTTGGATAACTTGCAGATGGCATTTCAACTGGAAATCCCAGTGAAGAATGGTTTTATAGAATGAGCTTCTTCACAAGGCTCTTATCACTGCAGGGGTTTACCCATGGCAGGTCTCAATGTGCTAATCCAGGTAACCATAGCAGTGTAACAGTGAAATAACCATGCTCCTGAGTGTTTGCTCACGTCCTCTGATGAGTTTACAACTGTTCCTAGGACCATGGTGCTGCCATGGTGACAGGGGTAGCCTTCCTGAGCTAACTGATTTAAGGCTGTCATTCAACTGGTACTAATTTCAGCCTGAAACCCCCAAATTAAATACTATCTACTTAGAGAAATAAAAAATAAATAGCGTGAAGAGTATCTACATTAAGGTATAAGTGCATTCACTTGAAGGTCAGCAGCTTACATCTGTTGTCCATCACTGGCATGTAGCAAAATAAATAGACCATGATCTACCCTTGTATGATACTTCACATTTCTATATAGCAGCAGCAGGGTTTTCTGGTTCTAAATACTTACAATACAGTACTAGGCATATGGAAACTATTTCAGAATTCAAACAGAAATTGACTGCAGTCACCTTTGTAAGGCACCAACAAATTTGCTATTCCTTGTCCTGTTTTTCAAAGGATTAATATGTATTTACTTGGACCTTTATCATAGTATAATCCCAGATGGCCACTAAGCCCACACACAGCTCCCTCACGCTTCCATGGTTGGATGTGGGAGAGGATCTGAAGAGTAAAAGTGAGAGAATTTATAGGTTGAGATAAAGACAGTTTAATAGGTAAAGCAAAAGCTGGGCATGCAAGCAAAGCAAAGCTAGGAATTCATTCACTACTTCCCATGGACAGGCAGGTATTCAGTAATTCCCAGTAAAGCTGAGCTCCATCACACATAATGGTTACTTGGGAATACAAATATCATCACTCCAAGTGTCCCCCTGTCCTTCTTCCCTGAGCTGTATATGCTAAGCATGATGGCTTATGGTCTGGAATACCCCTTTGGTCACCTGTTCCAGCTGTGTCCCCTCCCAGCTCCTTGTGGACCCTCAGCCTCCTTGCTGGTGGGGTGGGATGAGGTGCAGAAATGGCCTTGGATCTGTGCAAGCTCTGCTCAGAAGTAACAAAAACATCTCTGAATTATCAACACTCTGTTCAGTACAAATCCAAAACACAGCCCCACACCAGCTAGTTTGAAGAAAATGAACTCTACCCCAGCCTAAACCAATCCAATCTTGTATTTGAATCTCAACAGCAACAAATTTGGCTCACAGTTTTGTAGATAAAGAAAATACTGTATAATTTTCTCAGTGTGTGTCAGTACTAATCTTAGGTAATGGTAAGGTAAGGTAACCTTTCTACTGCAGATATATTTTTTCCTGTTTGGTTTGTATGAGAAGACCTGAGAAGAACCCAAATAAAAATTCAAGGTTTATTAAACTCTAAATTACATTTAAATGACTTATAGTGTCATGTTTATAGAACTGTGACTACACTTTTTATATAGAATTTTTGTAGGGATTTTAAATAGATCTCAGAGATTTACAGCTGTCTTCTTGAAATACATTATTTTCAGGGTTTGTTGCAGTTGTTACACATTAACTTACAGTGTGCTAACAGCTAAGTAAATGTTTGGCAGCTGATCAGAAGCCCTAAATGAGGTCATAACATATGGAGAGGTGCTGAGAGGTTACAAGTCCTGTGTGTCTCAATTAATACTGTAGCTAGTAAGCATTCTTTGCAGCTCATAGGCTCTGATCCAGCAGTGTGCTGGTGTGGAAGTGGATATTTAAAGCAACAACCCAATAAGTAGATCTGTCAGCTTCACTGAGGGTGCTCATATACTTGGAAGTATGTTCAGGAATGAGTTCTTTGCAGGGTCAATGTATCTTGGAATAAATATTTGTTGGGAAAGTTTCAGTACAACAAGCTGAAAAACTTGAAAAACATCCTTTTCCTGAATGCTACGTTGCATCTCATCAGTGCATGTGAGCAGCAATAGATTTCCTTTATGAGTGTTATTTTCTATCTGATTGCAACTCATTTAAGCATAAATACATTTAATGTACTCTTGCTTTATCCTTACCTGGAAGCTATCATTGTAGCTGACATGATGAAAGCACAACTGTAGTAGTTTAGGCTAATAGGCATATTTCTTATGATGTCAGCCTTTATTGAAAGGCAGCTATTCAGCCCAGTATTTCAGAGGGATTAGTTTATGTTCCTTTCACATCATCTCTTATTGTTTTGGTATCATTTGGATTGATGGATTGACTGTATTGCAGTGTTTGCTAACTGACATAAGTACAAATGCATAAAAAAGGAAGCATCTTCATTTATTTTTCCTATAAAATACTTAGGTATTCTATATGCCAACATTGTCTGAAGTATTTCATTGTAAGCAGAGAATATCTCAGTCTTTGCAGTTTGCAGTGGAAAGCTGGTGACCAATTCTTAAGATAGAGCAAACCTTAGAGAAATGAAAATGTGAGTTATTTGGACATTTGTATGAGATACCTCTCTGACTGTTGTAGGGACAACAAAAAATACTGCTAAAAACACAAAAAAGGGGAAGTATTTTCTTGAATTTTTGCTGTCATAGTATCAGTTAATTCAGAGTTTCACTATCTCTTCTGTTATCAAACAGGAAATCCTTTCTTTGCTTTTACTGCCCCTGAAAGGTAACCTTATCAACCAACCATTCTTCACATGTGGCTCCCCAAACTTTTTTCCACTTCTAGTATCTCACAGAGCGATTAGCTCTGACAGAAGCATGCAGAGCCAGCCTGTGTTTAGCACTTGTACACACCACTGGGTATTTTATTTGTGTGAAGATAGAAAAGATTAGTCTTGACTCACTGAGGCTGGTTAAAGTAGTGGCCTGATTTTCAGTTTGTTCAGGATCCCACTTACTGAAAATATAATCATTACTCAGAAGGGACCTTGCCTTCAGAGAGGTCAGAGCCGTGTTTAATACTATCAGTTTTATTGTAGTGATCTACCTATGGTATTATTAGCTATAAAAAACCTACTTACCTGAAGATACACATCTTGAACTGTAATGATTTTGAGAATGTGGTTCAGTTTTTGTTGGGTTTTGAGTGTGGTTTGGGGTGTTTTTCCGGTGGTGGTGGTGGTGGTTTTCTTGAGGTGGTGTCTTTTTGGTGACAGAAAAAAAAATTGTCTTAAATGTAGGGTACTCTTTGAGTCCCTTTTTTCATAGATCTTATTCCAACTGAGATTTTGTTTCGTCATGAAGATCCAGAAAATGTTTTGAGGGTTTTTTTTAATATTATTGTTTTTTTAGACCAAATTTAAGAAATTTCCATTGACTTAAAAGTGATTTTTTTCCAACAATATAATTTAAATGAAAATCTCAGTAACCTTTATTCATAACTAATTTCTCCCTGAATCAATACATAGATATAATCCTATACTAAATAGCAACCATGAGCAGTGGAGACTTGAAGGATGAAGATGAAGCTAAATCCTCATAATAATTTCCTCAGGGGTCTTAATAGGTAATGCTTATATCTTTTTTAGTTGGTTTTATCTCCCTCCTTCATGTAGAAAAGCCAGCAGAAATAGAAAATCAATCAAATGTGAGATAGACCTTATAGTTATTGACTGCATTAAGACTGTCCCTTTACCTGAAGGAATAGGTGGTATTGCGATTTTACCAATAAATACATATTCTACTTTACACTTGAAAATTGCAAAGTATCTTATTTCTGTAAGATAGCATAGTTGTGCACCCATTAACTTGGCATTTAAGAACCAGCTTGTTACAGATTTCAAACAAACAGCAAAGCTCCAATTCTTTTCTTGATTTCCCCCACTCTCCTTGGTGCTCTCGTTGTCTATCCATATGCCCAGTGGGTATATTCAGATAGGATAACAAATTTGCTTCTTGTTTATCCTGTTGATGTTTCCAGGTGATGAAAGGAGACCTTTTGAAAATTGCATGTTCCTTTCTTTTTTCTGTAGTGATGAAAAGCACACCATGATGCTGACAGAGACTGCTTTTGTCTCGTTGACATGTACGCATAATTTATACAGCCTTATAAATCTTGGCTTTATGGGACCATGTGTCTTATAAATGAGATGAAGGGTGTCTCTTTCACAATGGGTTTGTCAAAGCTGAGGGAGAGCTGAGGTTGTTCTCTCCCTCTAACCTCTTGGCCACCCCTTGGTAAAATAGCATAGCTTTAGAGTTAATGGACTAATTGCATGTACAGCAAACATCTTCATTTTCACAGTCAGTGCAAGCTGACAGCTGTATTGTCCTGTATTAAAAAAAATAGAAAAAATAACCAAAAAGGTGGTATTTCAGAGAAAATAAATGGAGAGGAAAAGTAGGGTAAACTATACAGGAAAGCATAATATCTTCAATAGAGCTTTGAAAGGCCTCGTCTGTGTTCATATCTGTTATCATATTTATCGAAGATTATGGGCGTAGTAGATATGAGACAATTATATCCCTTCTAAAATATTTAAGAACTTTTTAGAAAGTTCTTAAGTAAGAAACTTTTAGAAAGTTCTTAGAAAGTATCCATTTCTTGATAATTTTTTTAGGTTTTTTAATAGGTAGTTTTGATCCCTAGTATTTTGGAACTGTTCTTCCCAAAACTAGCTATAATATTTTAATTTTGATTTTATTCAGATAAATTTAGATCAACTTAACAAACATTCTCTGAGGAGACAAAATTTGTACAAATGACAATGTATTTTTTCCCCTCTATTTTTCTGGAAAACTGAAAGAACTGGGGTATCCGTTTGTTTTAGTATTTCACGGTCTTCTTTTTCTTTTGTCCAGAATTATCTTTAACAAAACTGGGAGATCCTAGCATAGCATATTGAGGAGAGTTTCCCAGTTAATTAAAGACAACTGTTTTCAATTCAAAATGTATATATTTATTTTTTTATTAAAAGAGATTTGACATTAATATGTTCAATTTCCCTCTGAACATATACACACTGAAAAACATAGTCAAAGATTTGTCCAGTATTCTTTACTAAATCATCAAAAAACTGCTAGAGGTCAGCTACCTACAAAAAAGTAAACATAAGTGAATATTTGATGTCCTGTGTAAATGGAAAGTTAGAAAGAAACAAAAACATTAAATACAGGTCTTCTATTGAGAAGAAAATACTCCAAACCTAATTAAGTAGTCAAATTCTAATTATGTATTAAAGGTGAAGATTAATTGGAAAAAAGACACCTTTGATTGCTTTTTCTCTATCGGCTTTTAAAAATCAGTTTGCTATAGTACTGCTTCAATTGGTTTGAATTACTCACACAGAGCTAGAGAATATGTTCATCTGTGATCCTTGTTTATATGCAGGAATTGTGCCAATTTAATTCATTTAGATTCTGCTGTAAATTGTCACTGCTTTTTATAACAATAACAGATGATTTAATGTTTTCTCATAACATCTAAATACCAATTAGCTACTAATTTTTTTAATGCAATTCCATGTGTTTTGCATTAGATTACACTTTGATGTTTTTTTGTTGGTCCTTGGCTGCACAAACCCAAAAGTTCTCATTTTTAGAAGGTGCAACAAATTCTGTAAGAACTCTACCTCTTGACTGCAGTGGTCCATCTAGTCCTAAGTTCATCAGAAGTTTATCCCGAATCTGGAAGATGAATAAGTAGGAAACAAGTGATCAATGTAAAAGTTTTGTGTGTATAAAAAGTAGAGTGCCTGAAAATATTCAGTGAGCATCATATTCACTCTGGTGTAGCAGTTATGCGAGCTGGGACAAAGACAGCTGAGGAGGTTTTTATACTGTGACAAAACCTCACTCAGAACAAGAGCTCTCGTCAAGGTCAAAATTTCTGATATTAGCAGCCTAATACCTCTTCAGCTTAATATTTTATTACTAGATATTGAAATGTGGCTCCTACACTCTCTAGTTAGATGCAGTGCTGCTCTATAAGTGAATGATATTAGAGAGGCTGGTGCAGCTGCTTGGGTCGGCCCTTCATGCAGCTCACCTGGGGCTGCTTACACCTCCAGCCACCGGGCTGAAGTGCCCTCCGGGAAAGAGGTAAGGGAGTTCAAACTTCCCTGGCTTCCAGACGAGCGCATTCTCTCTTGAATAGATAAGGCCTCTGCCTAATCTTTCCTCACTATCTCTAATTCAAGTCTCTCCTGTTACAGATTTTTCGCAAAGTACTCTTTGCTGCCTCCTTCGTTGTCCTTTTTTGCTTGCTCTTTCTGAACTGCTCCAGACAACAGTAAGATAACAGTAAAATGTAGGCATTGGTAAATTTTAGCAGTATCTGCTGAACAGCCCTCTAAACAGCTCCTACAAAGTGGTTTCTAAGTACCTGAGATATTAAAAATTGGGGGGGAAACTGCTGTATAAAGCAGCCCTGCCAATATTGCCATCATCCATGCCAATATGTGAAATGCATTCTGTGAAATTTTTTTTCAAGTATGGTGGGAATTTGTGGCTGTGTTGTGAACTTTTCTATATGTGTCTGATTGGATGTTTTAAACTTTGGATTTTCAGTCTAAGCATTTTTTTTGATGGTGGCTGGCAGATAAGAAAAAAAAAAGAATTGTGAGAACAAATTGTATTTACAGGTTTTTAGACTTTTAGTTAACCAGAATAGAATACAATAGTTCTGCATGCTGTATTCTCTATATTTTATCTGACTGGAGACAGGCCTGAAATGTTTTGGATGCTTTTATTCCTACTCCACACAACTGGTATGTATTGGAGAGCACAGTTTAATATAGAGATACATGAGTCTATTAGTAAACACAAAATTGGGATGGGAGCTTGTTGTCATGCAAAGGAATATAAAAACTAAATTTCTACCACCAAGTGGTTTTCAATATATTAAATATATGCTTGAGTAGTCAAAGAAATAGTGATACATGAGAAAAAAAACCCATTTGTAATGTAAAACATTATACATTAGTATAATGACTGGATATTTTAAGGAGATGAAAAATGTTAAAATGCACAGCCAGAAGGGCAGAGCAGAAGTAAAACTTATTTCAGATTAATCTGTGATCATTTGTTCAGGAATAACTGGACATAACTGTTACAGTCCAGCAGTTGTGGTCTTTAACACAGAAAAGAAAGGCTTTTTCAGCTTGTGGTATGCAAACAAATGACAAGATGTTAGAAATACTGTTTTGTTGTAAAACAAAGGACAAAACCAGTCGATAAACTGTATTAGGGTCCTTTGAGGACTTGCCCCAGATAGTCACTTAGAGATCCCCAGCCATGAAAAAAAAACCCAAAAGAAACCTGAGCTAGTGAGAAAATAAAGTCACCCTAAGGTCTGGAAGTCTACAATTCCAAGTCTATGTACACCAGCACACCAGAATAAACCAGAGAATCAAGGGCAGAATTCTAGTTTATCCCATTTTTTGGTTACTGTTTCATCATGAATTGTTACATTCTCATCATTGAGGTGATGGAAGGCATTGAAGTAAAACACTATGACCTAATTTTTTTTTCTGTTTCTGGAGCACTGTGATTGTCTTAGATTCCTTTTTAAAATATTGTTAATAATTCCCATAAGCAATGCATATATATACTTTGTGAATATGCATGAAGACAATGACTTTATCCTGAAATTCTTGGTCTGTTACAACTAGAAGTTGCAGTTCAGCATGTTAAAAAATTCAATGTCTTTAAGGCAACCCTTAAAAACTCATTAGGTTCACAAATCAATGATTCTTTGAACTGAATGTTTGCAAATGGAAGAGGTATAAAATAACCTGTTTGTAGCAAAGAGAAGTAGAACTTGGCTAAAAGTAAAATGCATACATTTTCAGAAGTACCTCAGTAAGTGCTGAATCACTCAGACACTGAACTATATTTTGTCCCTGCAGACAGTCTATAAGCATCACTTTTTGGTAAAAGTCACTGCATTAAATTTTTTAAAATGTAATTACATATTCTCTATTTTACATCCTACCAAACTTTTTGTGGTTGATTTTGCTTGTTGTTGGTTTTTAGGGGTTTTTTAAATGTTCAACATAGACAACCAGTTCAGACTAAAGAACAATAGTAGATGAAAGTCAATGACACTTCAAAAAGAGTCTAAAGGTAGGAAAACAATTTCAACCAAGAAAGTTAACCACTGAAAATCTAAGACTTCTGGAAATCAGCACACTTTCAGTTATGGAGGTGCAATATTGTCATTGCCATAAGAAATGTCCAGCTATGGTTGCTCTCAGCTTCCTTTCAGTGAGCTGTCCTTGCTCAGTAAGGCACCTATGGCATACATTCAAGGGCTGGTTGCTGAAAAGAAATCAGCTTAAGCACTTTCTTAACACCTATCTTGTATGAGGCCTTTCAGTCTGGGTTTGCATTTACTGACCTGGCTTCCTTTGCAAGGTTTTGGCCAGTCCTAATTCCCTCAAAGTTAAGGAGGCATTGTATGAACTTGTCAAAATCAAGCAGGTGATGCAGGTTCTTGTGGAAGACCTCTTAAGGTCTGTGCACCTTTCAGGTGGTCACTTCCTGGTTAGTAATCCTTTCAAGTAAGGGAGCAGAGCTCTGTGAAAAGAAACAGTGACAGAGGAGCTTAAATTGGGAAAGTTGTGTCACAGACTGCATGAGCCTTAACTCCTTTCTGAGCAAAGAAGGGACTGTTCAGTGTGTTTGTTATCTACAGCCAGCTAAGCAAATAAACAATAACGCTTTAGTGGGACCTCCTGTCACCAAAACACCAAAAGCTACCTTCCTGAAATAGTACTGCTTTTTAGATAGTCACCTGAACAAAACCAAGTACTTTAAAAGCAAACCACACACAAATATGAATTGCTCACAGTGGGAGGCATGGACAACTACTTTCTGTACAACAGGGTCATTGATAAAGGCACATAATGTAAGAAAACTGGTTGAGATTTCCATTCATATTCCCCCTGCACTTTTTATGTCCTTTCCTACTAACAAAATCAGTAAAAGATACTTGGGAAGAGGAAGAGAAGTGTAATAAGGAATATTTTGAATGCAAAAGACAAAAAAAAAATGATGAAATGAGGTAACTACATAGGCTTTTTTTTTTTTTTTGCCAAAATAAGGGGAAAATAAATAATAAAAAAATTAGAGAATTTGGTGACTGCTAAAGAATGAAGGGATGTTTTACTTTCTTCAAGCACTGAACTTCCTATGCTATTAATGAGAAACAGTGGATGCTGATGTCTACACCAGGTTTTCCTGAGCATGCACAATGTGTCCATAAATTGCTCTTTGGGAGGGATATTGTATCTTCTTCTGCCTCAATTTCTCTTTCTTTTTATAGTGATTTTTTTTCTTCTGCTAGAATTTCTTCCTCCATGTTTTCTAGTATTGCTGAGTGTGTATTCTTGGACTTGTTTGGTTTTGTTCATGTGACAAAAAAAGAAGCTATTGTACTTGCTGGTGGTGCCTTCTGGCAGTGTCAGCAAGGAAATGTTATGCCTGGCTGAAATTCACTTATGAATAGCACACCAAAGTGGCACAAAATATTTCCTCTACATGTATTTAAAGGCAACTGTTTAGCCAAGGGTGGTAGTACAAAATATTTCACTGAGGCCTTTAACTAAAAAAGAATTCCAAGAACTTAGGGATACAGATTATGAGCCAAGTTGGGAAGAAAAAGTCTTAAAGAGTCATATCAAGAGTCATTTAAGTGACAAAATTTGAAAGAAAGGTAGTTCTTTTACTAAGCAATTAAAAGAGCTTCAATATAACAGCTCCTTTTATAGTACAAGATCAGGAGTAACTGATTAAAGGGATACAATTGAGTAAAACCTGATCAAAATCTATTTCTTTCTTGCTTTTCTGCTTTTTTCTTCATTATGTATTTTTCTTCCTTTACTAATCTCTCTATCTATGACTCTTTCTATATTTTTCTCTTACTCTTACCCTTCCTCTGTTTTCCTCGTTTTTTGTCCCTAACTCTAACCCTCCTTCCAGATCCCATTCTTTTAGTCAGGCCTTTGTTTTCTTACCATTTTCTGTGACTGGTTCCAGTGTGCCAAGGCGACAGAGACTACAGGGATACCAGCTTATGTCATCTCCAGTAATTCAGCTTCAGGTCTTAAAAGGAGAAGTAAACCCAAATCTGTAACTTTGTGTCAGTTTTGGGCATGTGGCTGGGCAGAGGTTTGTTCTTCATTTGGTGTTCATTTTTTAAGTTCAAGTGTTATCATTCAGAGATAAGCAGTGTTGGATCTATCAGGGAGGAGGGGAGCTTAAAGAATGTTCAGGAAGAGCCAGCTTTGGAGTTTTTGTTTTGAACTCAAGTAATCTTTGACTTTTTGCTTTCAAGTTTACAACCAAAAAGTGCTCAAACACAAAAATTAGTTTAAATCAAATAAATGCTGACTGAAGCTAGTTACATAAATTTCTACTAATTTTCTTCTAAACCATAAATTAATCAGATGTAATTTATTACAATTTGAAACATCTTAATAAATACGGTAGTTGTAACAACTCTAAAACTTATGATTTTTTTTCTTATACAAAAAATACAGAAATTAATTTGCTTTCACTACCATTTTGGATCTTAAAAGCATAAGATTGTGTTACCTTTTACTATCATTTAAACAATGCAACTAGTGTTAACTCAGGGATCTGAATGCTTTTCCAAGGCAGGGGTAGAAAAAAAAGATGCTGTTAAAAGAGGGAAGTATTTTCCTGTAGAAAGTTAGAGATTCATAGGTGGTCACAGAGCCTGTGAGGGGGATTGAGATGGGTAACTTTGACATCTACAACTACAAATGTATCTGACTGAAGACATCAAGTCTGAAAAGGAATTTCTGCATGTGCATGCATAAGTGGTTCAGCACATTACAATGTCAATAGAGCTGTTCTTAAACAGGTGGTAATGGGCAATTTTAAAAGGAGCTAGATGTTCTGGGATGGTAAATGTGTAGTGCAGAAAAAAACATGAGTATTTGCTGTAAAGAAAGCTTTGTTTCAAATACCAAAAGTCTAACACTAGAAATTATAAATCTTGCATACAATAATTCAGGGAATGGCAAGAAAATCCGTGCATTTTACTTAAGAGTTCTAAAAAAATACATTTGCAAGACTGGAGTAGTAATTAAAGGCTGATCAAATTATATAAAAGTGTCCTTTTGGCAAAGTAAATCTTTTATATTAAATATATAACAAAGCAAAAAAACACTGCAGTCTTTCAAATCAGCCCTGGGAATGGTGAAAATTTTAGTAAATGATAAATAAGATACATCCTTGTTTATTGGAAGGGGAGGAGGAGCAAAAAGTGGAAAGAGGAAGAAGAGGGGGAAGGAAGAGGGGACGAATTACGGGGTGCCCAAAAGTACTGACCCACAGCATGACCCTTAATACCTTTGTAAATATGTTTTTGTTACCTTCGTGTTCCTTGCAAGCAGCCCCCAACATGCTGTGCTGTGCCATTAGCGCTGCACTTTCATCTCTGTGGGCCCAGAGCGACAGCATCACAGAATTTATATCTGTATCACTGTCCTTCAGGTCTGCTAATCTTCCTCAGCAGGGCTGTAAATAGCACCACTCAGATTCCCTTTCAAATAAAAAACTCAATGAAAAAGAGAGAGGGAAGATCTGCAAATAACCCCTCCCAAGGCCATGACCTCCTCCATCTCCATCTGTCATGACCAGAGCAGGTAGATAAGGGGGTTTGCTAGGAAAGCACCCTTTCTGAGTGACCACATGTTAAATCAACCTGCAGATGAAGCTTTGACAGGTGCTGATAGGAAGGGCTGGCAGAGGCCACGTGAGAGCTGTGTGGTACTTATCCATTATTTTCCTGCTTCCCGAGGGTATTTGGAGAAAGCAGAAAAGATTAAAATCTTCCATCTCTGTAAGAAGTTATTCATTCCTCTCTCACTGAGGTCTGTGCAGCTCTTCTGAAGCATTATATTGTTCTGAAGCAATATTTCACTCCAAATCTTTTGCTTGAGAAAAGAAAGACACAGGGACATGCAGCTAACATTTGAAGAGCTATATTTTTATCAATTATAATTCCAGTTATTATTTTGGGCTTGCATCCAGGTGTAAATTGCTAACATTTTATGCAGTTTTCACAGAACAGATAGTTAAATGTTACATCTAATAAATCAAAGATAAAATTATTAAATTCATAACATCATTTCTTTGATGTACGGTACAAAATTTTCTACATGTTTTTATGCTATATTGAACCAATATGACCTTTACCACAGTCATCATCCCATTACTGATACGAGCAATGTGCATAGTAATAAAGGAAATTTCTTATCAACAAACTCTGCCACCCAGAAAAAATGTCACATTTTACATCTGTTTCACTCAGTTGAAGAGATCATACCTTGGAATCTGATATATTATGTCTTTGTAGAAAACTTTTATGAAGAAGGTTATGGGTAGATTAAAAACATAGGAAATATACATCAAAGAGTAATCTTAAAGTCTAAATTCACAGTAGTAGCCCAAATGGAATATGCAAATAGAGTTTTAAGCTTCCAGCATGACTGCTTCCAGGACTAATTTGAATTCAACGCTTTAGAGTCAGAACATGTGAAGCAGAGTAAAATGTCAAATTTTAGGGCTGAGTACTTTCCTGAATTCTAACAAAACAAGTAAGAATATTAAACTTCAAGTTTTTGTGCCACAGCACTAGTTTGAACATTCATAAAATTGTACCCTCTCCAAGCACTTGCTCAATTTGGGATTTTTATCAGGAGTGCACTTTTAAAGTGGATATCCCAGTCATTCTGAATTAGTGTACTTAGTGTCATGAAGAGGTACCAGAAATTGCTAACTGGATTCTTTTTGATCTAATTGTGAATTGAAGATGAGTACAATAGATGTAGTCCAATTGTTAAAGGGTGTTCAATCCACAGAAGCTGATTATCAACTAGTCTGAGTAAACACACCTGAAATACACAGAGTTTGGATGTTGCATTCTTGGTACAAACATGTTTGCTCTACAAGCTTTCTCCTGTGGGACTGCACTACTTGCTTATGCAGAGATAACTTCAGCCTTCTGAGTTAGAACTTGGTCTTTTTGCAGTCAGCCTGGCTGTTGGGATTTAAAGTGGGCATACTCCCTTACAGTCCATGGCAGCTCATGAGTGAGCCTCAAAGAAAATTAGAGAATAACAGGGAGCCCAAGTACATTGTAGAATGAGATAAGAAAATCCAAGACAGGATATATATATATATATATATACAGACCAACCATAAAATGAGTACTGTATTAAAAAAAAAAAAAAAAAAAAAAAAAAAAAATATATATATATATATATTTTTTTTTTTTTAATACAGTACTCATTTTATGGTTGGTCTGTCTTGAACAACCTCAAAAAATTGTACAGGTTGTAAAGTTTGAGCTAAAGTTTGGCCCATATGTGCATATATTGCATGGCTTCAATATCACTTTGAGTACTTTGAGTGTTACTAGGAAAGCAATGAGAATACATCTTGAATTCCTTAATTTAAAAAAATAAGTGAATGCTATTTTTAGCACTTTTATATGACCTTTTTTTTAGAGTATATAACCATATAGTCGCATGAATTTACATCTGTCAATTATCTTTTAATAAATACAAGATTTAGATGTAACATATAAAATGGAGAAAAAGACTACAGTGTGTAGCTAAATCTTCCAAATCTTCTCACTCAGACCAACATACAAAGTTTGGTTCTTAGCTGAATTAGATATACTATTTATGTCTATCTGCTTTCTTCTTTTGTGGCTTTTCCTTCTGTGTTCAATTACAACGTCATCTTTGAAGACGTTATTGCTGGAATTAATTACTTTGCCATATACCAGAGCAGTGGCATCCTGAATTTGTTACATCAAAGGATATTGGCTGAGAAGACAAATAATTAAATGACCCGTAACACAGGTAAATGATACTCCTGGGATCAAAGGGATCCCCTAGGAATACCGTGTGCTGCTTGGTGCAGCCAGTCATGGAAAATGTCCTTGCAAGGGCTGTAGTGAGGTAGCTTTTGTCAGTCCTTCAAAGTAAGGGATTTCCAAACAGGATCTTCCTGTTTGTTTTCCTTGTTTGCCACTTGTTCAGAAAATAGGAAGATGAATGTCAGACTTGGTCAAATATCAATTCATATGACATGGGTACTTAGTACTTGGGGGCCAGGCTTCTGAGCCATTTCCAGTGAAGTGGAAGACAGTCAACAGTAGTCTGTCATGGAAATGGGTGGGGATTGCTGACTAAAAATTTTTTGGTGCAAGAGGTATTACCTTTAAATCTTAAATTAAGCCAAGGCCATTGGTTTTAGTCCTATAAATTCTATACTGCTGCAGTGATAATCTGGTATGATAAATTATACACAATTTCATGTAAAACAATTGCTCACACAACTTTTTTCTTATTCTTAGTGGTTTTTTATTACCTCATTACCTTATTTTTATTACCTTTAAGCTCATGGCTTAGATCTGCACTTTTGGTGATGTACTTTAACTTTTTAAACTAATGGTACTCTTTTTTTTTTGCTTCTTACTGTTAAAAACCTACTAAAACTCAATAAGGAGGACAACAGTGAGGAGGAACTAGATTTCTCTGTCAGTGCAGAAATAGTACACTAAGGAGCAGTAACCACTAAATTTCAAAACAAGAAAAAAATTACTTCACCTCTATGGTGCCTCTTGGAAAGGATTTCTTGCCCTGTGGAGAAGTCACTCTTATGGGAATTTTTGATAAAATATTAATTTGCTTCAGCCCTGAGGATGTGGCCATTAAGCTGAACAAGTCACTTCCAAAATTACAGGTCCTCTTCTCTAAGTAGTGCCATGAGCAGGAATGGGCTAGTAAATCCAAGTTGTTCCCTAACTGAATTCAGCTGTAAACATTTTCTGACTTCAACAAAATCAGATTCACATTAATGAAAGACTTACCTTAAACCAGGATCTTTACTTGGGTCCACTACAGCTGGAAAACTTTGCCATGTGTCACACAAGTAATGGTTTTAATATGGCAGGAGAAGGAGGATATTTGGGAAGAGCAGAAATTGCCTGCAGGGAAGTTTACAGCTTCAGTGTGGTAGATGACATATTTTGTCCTCTTACAGAGCAAAATGCCTTTTACAGCAGCATATTTAGAACAGCATCTTCAAATTGTGCATAGTAACAGAAGAAAACACAGAATTTTAATCAGGCAAAGTGCAACTGCATGTTCCTAATAAAACATCTGCCTCTTTACTGTGTATGCATAGCTGCTTCCTGTTTCTTAATATTAGACAAGTAATTAGGTGAGGATTCTATGGTACATTCAATGTTCCAATGTTTATACCTACAAATCATCAAAATTAGGTTTGTTATGACTGGACATTAATATAAGTGATTTTATCTTCATATTTGGGATTTGCCAATGTGTCCGTGAAAGACTCATCTTTGCCTGTATAAGAAGGCTGAGTTGGTTTACAATGAAAAGTTTTTCAAGTGATACAGCTCCTGTGTGGACGTTCTTATTTCAAAGTGGTTTCTGTACTGTTCATCTTAAATGGGTCTGCAATCAGACTCTTAACTAAGTGTATGATGATCTGTTCAGAGGATCTCTTCATCTGGAGAGAAGTTTCTTTGTAGTATTTAATCCTAATTTTTGTCTTAAGAGAGTCTCCAAGATGAAGCTGAAAATCATCTCCGTCATCTCCATAATGTCGGCTTCTGTTTGCAATAGCAGTTTAGTGACAGAAAGGGCACAGTATTTTTTCACACTTAAAACTCATTTCATTGAATCCATGTCCCATTATACTGTCCCCTTTTAAAGTGGAATTTTACATGTTCTTAAAGCCATGACTCACTTAGCATGTAAAACAGGAACACAGGCCACTGAAAACATGGATTGAGATTTAAAAAGAATAATTTAATACTATAATTTCATTAGTACACATGACATTTTCTAATACTTTTACTGCACTGGATGGTTGGTCCCGTACAGCTTTTATTAGTTAAAAGAAAATTCTCTTTAGTTTTTCCCAGAATGTATGCAAAAGCTTGCGCTGTAATTCTCAAGAAGGACTGTACATTCATGCTTCCAAGTCATGATTCTACGTGCCCTCTTATCTTTGTGTCAACATTGAAGTTTTCTTTCCTGATGTATCTCCCTACAAACATGAGTTGTTTTGAATAAGAACATTGGATGAGAAACAGTGGTTTCTTTTTAATCAAAATAACTAATTTGTAGATTAAATGTCATCAAAACAGTAATTAAAAAAATTAATTAAACCCCAAATAAACTAGGTTTACAGATAAATACACTTTACTGTAGTTCTTAAATAAAAAGAATTAGAATATGTATGTGTTAGGTTCATTCATCCTAGAATGACTTGAAATCAACTCATGCCGAAGGTCTATTAGAGCAGTTTCTCTTAGAAAGTTTTGTTTACACAGAGATCTCCCATTAAGTATGTTTATATGACATCTTAATGAAGAGAAAAACAATTATTTCTTTTGTTATGTTTTATGTCCAGACTTACTGAAGTAGTTTTGGGTTGGAGGAAATTATTAAAAGAGCGGGCCTTTAAAACATTATTTGCCTGGTCTGTGGGTGGTTTATTCAGTATGTTGTTTATGTTTTTTGATTACATATTTGCAAAAATAATTTGGTGTTTACACAAGGCAGATGGTATTTGCAGCAAACACTATTTCAATAATTTAAAAATTTTGCTACTTTATATAAAACTTTATATTTTATTTTTTCACTAGTTCGACCATGTTTTCAATACCAGTGGCATTTAATGAGCTCTAGGAAAGTTAAATCAAAAAAACAAGCCGATGAAATAATGAAGACAAACCTGAACTTGTCTTAACAATGGTGTGTATGCTAGCAGAGACAGTTTCAGGGATTGCTGTTACCAAGACATTTAACACAGTGTGAAGCACTTTTTTTTTTTTTTAATTGAGAAAACTTAGCTATAATAAAGCAGTTTAGTATTTCAACTGCTATTTAGGCTATGGAAAAAGTATTATAATACAATAATTCTATGAGCTACTTCCCTTGAAAGACAATGACTCCCAGTGAGGTCCTGCAAATACCACAGACATTTCCATGTGCAAGTGCAAAGTGGAGTCTTATTTCTGAATGGTGGCTTTCTTCCAGTTCAGATTTAAAGAGGCACCAGCTGCTGAGATGTCTTTGCTTGATATAAAACCAGGGGAATAATGTTTTTTACTATGGGAGGCTTTGACAAGGGCTATGCTGGACAAGGATTCCTGGGAGTGTCTACTATTGCCAAAAAGCAATTGTAACATAGATACCAGTTTTGTTAGCAAATTGATTTGTTTTGGAAAATAATTTTTGTTCTAGTATACACATCAGACTTTGGCGGACCAATGATGTCTTAAGAAAATACATGTATTCTTCCAGGAAGTGGCTCTAGCATTTACTTGGTCATGGATTATTGAGCAGACTGATTATTTTTTAAATTAGCGGTTAACATCAGAAGAAGGTATTCTCTTTACTTTCCTGAAGAACACTGTCAATTTGAAAGTGCCATAATTAGGCTGCTCAGCTATTGCCATCTGAAGCTTTGGGTCAGGGTCAAATTTGTGATATTTGGGGTCAACAGGGTCAATTTCATGATATTTTTATTCATGTCACTGTGGTGAGGAAAAAAATTACTTCTTTCCTCTGCATATTACACCTTGTAGCCCAGCCCAGAGCTCTTCCAGTCATCTCCTAGTATGCAAAAGGGAGTTTTCTAACAATTAGCCCATGAGCTACCTTGTCCTTCCCTTTGCTTCTTTTTGCATGTGGATGGAAGAAGCAGTGTGAGTGTAGCACTGGTTGAGACCTAAGGGAATGAATAGGATCCAAAAACTGCAGAAATGCTTTGTCCATAAGGCAAGAAGGATCAGTTCCAACCTCAGCCTTAGAAGTTCAGCAGATCTTCTGGACTTCAGGGAGGAAGAGGTATTGCTTCATTAGTTATATCTGCTCTGTGAAGAAACTGAGGACTTCAGTACCAAGGCTGACTGAGGCACTCTGCAAAAGCAGTAAATCAACCTGATTTTTGTAAGGCATTCTATTTCTAAGTATTTAAAACCAAAGGCAATACTTGGATATAGATGCTGTGGTACTGGAGAAATTTAAAAAACCCACATTTGCCTGGTACTTTTCAGTCAGCCTGAGCAGCTCATGCAAGCTAAATAACTATTATAATAATATTGTTTTATTGTAAAAAAAATATCTTTCAGTTCTGATATTCTGTTGACTGAATAGGTAGAAAAGTAAAGACACTGCTGTTAAATATTCTTTCTAAATGACTGAAAAGTGGTGAAGAAACAAAAAATAACTTCTGAATGCAAGTTTCTCCTTTGGGAATTTAGAGCAGATGTGCTCTGTAAAATAAGCCCTGGTACTTTTATGAAGGCCATGAAGTGGGGCTGTAAAAAGGCGCTGAAGCAGCTTCATGGGTTGTGGTTCATTAACTCTAATTGTCACGTCTGGATTCCATCTGATGGATGACCAGGTCCTTCCTTTCTCACATCCGCTTTCTCACTGTCTTCAGGTGACTGGCATCCACAGATACCTCTTTCACAAGTGTTTCCAACAGTGGAGTTGGGTCATTTTCTAAACTACTTCAGTCATATTTGAATGCTTCTTTTTCTTATTGGATTTTCTCCTTTTCTTGTTTTCTTCCTGTGTGTAGCTTTCCTCTGGCAAGAATAAAGCCACCATTAATGAAAAGCATTTTAGATGTTGAGGCATTATGTTACAGAAAGGTTTTCCTAATTGACAAGACTTATTTCTGAAGGTCTCTAAGTTTTTACACACATTGAAAATGGAGAACGTAAAAAAGCCTTATCAAGCACCATGTGCCTTCTGATTTCAGGCTTGCTATAAGGGAGTGAAGAAGCAATGTTTTACATACCGCCCACGTAAGACAACCACATAATTTATAGTGTGGGGCCATCTGTGTATTTCCCAAGTTCTTGGTTTTTTATTAGAATTAGCTCTGAGCCAAAAGCAGAACATTAACTCTAAGGGAGAAGAAAATATGTGAAATAAGTAAAGAATGTTCCTCCCTTTATTTCAGGCTATTTGTGACTGAAAATTGTGTCATGATTGTTTGCAAGAGGAAGGAAAATCAGTTGAGTTAATGAAATAAACTAAAGTAATTAATGCTTTCAGACCAATGTCAAATAGCATTTCTTTAACAGTGAATATATTTCATTTGTACATAGAACTATCTGTTTTCCCCACTAAAAATAGCCAAAAATTTTCAGAACTTGGAAATTTTTTGGCAAGTCTAATTCCAAAGCATAACCAAAACCTCATGTCACGGTAACAGAAAGAATAATCTTTCATTATTATAGGAGATCACAATTTGGATTTCAGTGCAGTTTAAGAACTTAAAATAAGTAAATAAATAATGATGTGGTTTTAAGGGATAATTTCATTAGCATGATTGGTAGAAGGAAATTTTCTGAAATCAAGAAAAAAGATCTGTAAATCTGAACAGATTTTCTGAGTTTACAAAATCAAAGTCTAACATTTCATAAGGTTGTACTTTCTTAATATTATAGTATTATATATATAATATATAGTATTATATATATTATAGTATATATTATAGTATTATATATATAATATAATACTTTCTTAATATTATAGTATTATATTAATATTAATATCCCAGGCTGTTAATATTGTCATAAGTATTCAAACCATCTTTAATTTATAACCCTGATATACTGTGCCAAAAAAAATCAATAAACTTTAAGCATGTGAAACAGTTGAAACACTTCATATATTACTTTTAAATGTATCAAATTGTTTATACATGTAGCTAAAGTTTTGAAAATAATTCTTACAAATCCACTGCACAATTAATAGCACACGAATAACTTTCTAGAACTTGCCAATATTAAATATCTGTAAGTGTATTTTTTTTGAGTACATTCGATTTTTGTTAACGATTTTTTCCCCCTCAGAATGCCACCATCCTAGGGTATGTCTATCAGTACTGTCTGATACTGATTTTTCAAAATACTTTCAGCATTTATATTTCTTTTAAAGTATTTCCTGTACTGTAAAATAGGAAGAAATATCACAGATAAACTGAGTATCCAACTTCCGACTTCTGTTAACTTGTTAGAAGTTCACTTCAGTTATTGATAAATGCACTTGCTGTCAATGTAATTTATAAGTGTTACCACAGTATTATTCACTTTTTTGGGGTGTATTACCCGAGCAGATTTTTAATGCTTTTAGTTACAATCCTAAAAAAATATAATATGCCTAACAAAATAAAACCAGCCTCTCTTACCTCTATTTCAGTATGTCTTGTGACTTTTATTAAAAGAACCTTCCTGTTTTCTAAAACAGTCTGGTTCCATTCTACAGTATAAAGTCACTACTTCACTCTGGGCTCTGTATACTTATTTAATTATTTTACAGCTCCACTTTTTCATTATTTATTACAAGTTGGGATCAAACTAATCCTGGTTCAGCCATGGCATGCTAAGCTCATTAATTTTTAAGTCTGCAGTTTTCTCCAAAGTGTCCGTGTGCCAGAGGGCATTAAACAGAGATGAAAGCTGGTGGCTTATTCAACAGCATCTCTGGTCTTTAGTCTCACCATACTTTTGTATTTTTACTGCCTGAAAATTGACTTTTTTTTCTCCTGCATTTTATCTATAGGTAAGGAGCTTGCTGACTGTTTTCACACTGCAATATTTAAACTTCAGCCTGTTGTGGGCCTTTTGAATTTTCTTTAATAACAGAAGGAAATTAGAGGTTCTTAAATGTACACATAAATTATTTTTATGCAGAGGTCTCACTTCTTCAATCTCCAGTGTTAACTTATTTCTTTGGTTTCCACTTTTCCTATGGGAAGCTCTACTACTCTGCTTCACTTTACTCTTTCATATGCATCTCAGTCATGTTTTCAGATGTTTGACCTTTACTAGTTGAAGAAAAAAGAATATAGTTTCTGCTTTGATAGCATTCAAACCCTGAAATTTATCATTAGGGAGTTACTCAATTTCCAGCTCTTTTCTATTGGACCACCTCTAGTGGTTTTAAAATTGCAGTCATTGCATATGCTTAACATTCTTTGATATCTGATCTATACAATCTGCCATCAAAGAAAACAAGGCAAACATATATATTTGACCTGTTGCATAAATTTGCAGCAAGGAAAAATATTATATTTCCTGAGAAGACTGTTAATGCCTTTAGATACTGTGACATCTAGTTTTAATTTCTTTCTTTTCTTTTTTTTTTTGTTATTCTCTCCTCTCCATCTACTTCTCTGTACTTTCTCCATGATTGATTTGTCCTGAAGTCCTTAGGCATCTGTGTTCTTGCCTTTAAAGGATGCACTTTTGTTTTTGCAGCCTTCCAAAGAACAGTTATTCAACACTCAAAGTATTTGTCTAACCTGTTCTTTAATAATGTCCTCCTATATTTGAACTGTTACTAGATGGAGGCCTTTGCTCTGGCCTTGGTAGCACACCCTTTTAGAATTGTTCTCTCTGGATGGCTCACAAGTCTCATTTGTCTTGTTTATACTGTGGCCTGAATCAAACACTGCCAATTTATGTGAGCAAAACAAGCTCCAGATGAGCCATCCTACCTGCTCGTGTACAAAGGGAGTGCTTGGGGTTGCCTGATCACTACTAACTTCCAATGCCTCTGTTATTAATTGTCTCACAATGTTTCCATTTTTTATAAATATTTTTGATATGAAGAGGTCACTGAAAAACAGCTATGCTTTCGCCTTAAGTTTGCCTGTTTATGCCTTATTACTTTTAATTCTGCCTCACTGAGGGCTAGTATTTTCTCTTTCTGTTTCACCTCCTGATGCTTAGGTTATCTTCCATTGAAATCACAATAGCAATCTCAGTGTGGTTGTTGGTTTGGGTTTTTTTACAACTTTGTCAGCTTCCCCCAGGTTGAAAAGTTTTCTTGAGGTTCTGGAAGTCAGGAACATCCTTTTACATGGAGCAGAGAGCACAGAAATCTTTAACTTAGAGGTTAGTGGATTCCTCCCTGTATTTCAGTGCAAGTTGCACGAAATTCAACCATAATGAAGAAATATATTGCTTTTTATTTTAGAATATTTTCATATTTTAAAAACATGTTTTATAAGTAATTTTTTTCTACTTAACCTTAGGTATCAGTCTTAGTAGTATAATTATCTAGAAGGAGAGAGATTTTATTTTTAAGCAATGCAACAAAGCTTATCTTTGTAATAAACCAGTTTGAGGACAGATCCATCACTTTTTTGCAAAAATCTGCCCCCACCTTTTCTTCACATTCCATCACCCACAAACAAAATGTCTCTCAAATTGAAGGCTGTAGAGTGAAGAATACAGGAGACTAAAGAAAACAAATTTTATTTTGAGATATGTTAGCAAGATTCCAGCTGGGTCTGGCAAAAGCCTGCCTAAGGTCACTTATCTGTGTTTCTACAATTGTCTCTCCTTCACAGGTGCAGTTAAGCACTGGCCTGAGAGAGCTGTGTGGGGTCAGTGGAGACAAGGGCAGAGTTCAGAAAAATAGAGAATAGAACATGGAAGCCAAGCAGACGCATCAACTAATTTCAAATTTCACTCACATTTCAAACGTTTCTAGCTCCAAGATGAGTCTGAGTGCATGCTCACATTTGTGGCTTTGCCATCTTTGAAGAATGTTCTAGGGCACAAAGCCAGCAGAACTCCTTGAGATTGGTGAGCCCTTCCTTTCTATATTCTTTTAGATATGAATGCTCCGACAGGCAGAGAACTACTTGTAAAACATAGTCCTCAAAAAAGTCTTTTCTGGAGACCACTTACATAGATGGGGTGCAAGAGTATCATATTTTTAAGGGGAAAATAGAATTAGTAGACAGAGAACAGGAGCTGGTGGAGTAATCTTATTTATTGCCTTCTTTGAACCCAAACTGTTATTTTTTTAATCTGAGAAGGACTACTTAACCTCTCTGGCACTTACTTTGTTATAGATATTTTATATAGATACATATCAGCAATGTTTACCTCCCAGGGAAAGAAAAACTGTTGTATACTTCTGAGTTTAGTAAGAATGTCATCCAATCCATGAGTGTTACTCAACATTTCAAAAGCAATCCTATGACAGCAATATGGACTGAATTTAGTCCTAAAATAATATATGCCAGTTCCTTAGGGATTCCTGGGAAAGTCTTAGTCTTCACTCTTACTCCCACATTATTAGATTGAAAACAGAGCTGTTTTTTTCTTTCTTTTTTATCCTCCCCTGTAGGGCTTTTCAAAGGTGACTTATTTTCCCTGAGTTTTGCCACTGAAGGGAGTTATTGAACTTTAAACTTTATATGCTGGGAGGCAAAGGACTGACAGGAAAGCACCCTGGCAATATTTTTGTATGTGGGAAGACTTGCTGTAGGCCTATTAGGTTTCTCAAAAAGTTTTCTCAAAGAAAAAAACCAACAAAAAACCCAAACCAACAAAAAACAAGACAATAAAACTATCTTGCTCATAAAGACCTCAACCCCTTGGATTTGGTGTTTGATGTTGATACTACTGTCTTTAAATACCTCAGTTTTGTTTTGATCAACACATGGCATCTCATGGTCCACTTATCATGGCTTTTTTGAGTTGAAATCATGAATTCAATCTGCACTTGAAGGAGCAGTAGCAGATGATGTTTATGAATGAAAACATCTCCCTGGTCCTTACACTGAGTGAATGGGAGGCAGGGGGGAAAAGCACTTGTTGCTGTAGGGTGTTCTTCTTGCCAGCCAAATTATAGAATTTTCACTTTCATCCACCTCTTCTTCTTCTGGCCTGTAGACCATTAAGTACTTTCACACTCCTAGCAACTAAAATTGTTTATAGAATACCTTCAGACAAAGGAGTCACTATAATTATTTCAGATTAGATACCTTCTTTTATTTAATTATTCAGCAATTACCTGCAAGTTTTCATCTCTAGGACCATGCCTGTGTTGCCATACAGATGGTTGTGCTTCAGCATTTCCTGTAGTTCCATCCAGCCAAGGTGCTACTGTCATTAAATCTGTACACCATAGGTGGCCCTATACAGATTTTTTCATCAGAGTACAAGGCCCTATATTTTCATTACACAGTGATAGTCTGGTTTTAGTAGTACACCTGAAAATTCTGCTGTAAGCTATATTCTTTCCCCCAAACCTCCATGATTCTTAAAAGAAATTTATATATGATACAGAGAAGAATATTAAATATAAAAATCCTCCCACAGGATTTAATTCTCTACAATTTTAAAATACTTCACTTTAAATAAAATTTGGAACAGAATTATATCATCTCCCACTTTCAGTGTCTTCTGAGCTGAAGAAGAGCTGAATATTTGGGTTTCTTATATTTTTAGAATGTTCTCCTCTTGCATTGATCTTCTATTAGGTATAACAACGGCCTTAATACATGGTTGCTATTTTGGCTTTAGGGCTAAAAGTTGTTTCTTTGAGCCTAAATCACACACAGGTATATTACTGATTTGTGAAAGGGATATTCAGATCAACACAAGCTGTCTCTCAACTTGAGAAATTGTAAAATGTATCCCAGGCTTTTTAAAAACTACTTCAAATGGAAATTCATAAGGAATCTTTAAATTATAAAGCAAGAAATGAGGAAAAGCTGGAATCTGCCTCCATCTTCTCATATATCTAAGGATGCCATTGCTACTTCCTTGATGCTCTGATAATATTTTTAGGTGACACATGTTGTGATTGTGGTCACACATAAACATGGCTCTGAAGAGATTCTGATTCTGAAGCCCAAGTGAGTCTTTCCCACTGTGAACGTCATTTCTAAGTACTGCAAGCAGTAAAAGGAACATATGGTACATACTGAGGGATCTTAAGTGTTGTGGTGATTTCATTCAATTTAAAAACCTTGATGAAAATATCTGCTGTGAGACCCAAGTAGTACTTCTGAAGTCCATAATGCAGTGTAAAAAGCAGAAGAGTTTAAAGCAGTTACTGAAAAATACCTTTCTTTTTTTAGTACAGTATCAAACAGGGTGGTAAGGAGATCACATTTATGGCTGATTTTAAACCCAGGAATATAAATTCCAAATTCTCTTTCATCAAATAAACTGAAATTTTACTGTAATCTCACTTAAGTAGGTAGAACACTTCTGAATAATTTATAATACAAGTAAACTTTTGACCTCTTATTAAAGAGATACTCAAAATCTTTCAAAGAGTTTTCACAGGGCAAGATCAAACACTAATGACAGAAGGAACATAGGTGTTAAAAGAAAGTGCTGATTGTAGCAAAGCTTGAAAAATACTAATTACATTATTCTAAGCATCTTATTAATCTTTAATAAGATGTGAAATTAACCTGAGAACAGTTAGGCAGCAGAGAAAAAAAATCTTTAAGTGACTGTGTAATCTCACAGTCTTTAATGTTATTAATTATGCCAGTGGGGTGAACAAAAAGCCCCAAGCTGAAGAGCCTAAATCTGACTATTTTACTGGTTTAGAATTTGAAAATATTGACCTCTAGAGCAGAATGCATCAAGCATGTGAATTGTGCTTTTGGAATGTGCATGGAATGAAACTGGTACTAAGTTGTCAAATCAATGCAGGCCACTAAGGACTGTCCCAAGGATGGTGAAAGGTATCTCTTTGTGACTAATGGAATGTTAAATGTTAATTCTCCAGGTTTCCTCCTGCAGATCTAACACTGTTGTTACGTGCTTTAATTTTCCCTAATAAGAATGGATGCATGGCCAAGGCTCTTTATTCCTGAAATTGTGCTTTGTAGGTAACATACAGGTGAAGTTTGATTCAACTGGGAATGAAAAAGTGTAGAAAACTTTATAATGTCATGCAAAGTTTTTTTATTCAAAATTATTCAGGAATTCCTAGTAATCAGTTACAAAAAAAATGTGTTACGTGATTAGATATTTCCTTTTGTATGGTATTTCTTTTTGTATGATATTTTATTCTCCAGTGTAATCAGATTTATTGACTAGTAGGAAACAATGTTACTCTCTTTCTTGCAGTTCTCAGGACTTGCCCATACTCATTTCATGTGAAATAGTGGCTGATGTACAACATTTATTTTTCCCTTTGGTGTGATTTTGAAGGTTTTAGCTGATGTAATTTTCCTAGACATAACCTGTTATTTGTAAATGTATGATCACTAAGTTTGCTTAGTGAGCCTTTATTTTTATAAGAAAATAGAGCCTTTATTTTTATAAGAAAAAGAAACAGAAGGGGCTTTGTCTACAAATTTGTGTGCTTGAAGCATTCTGTATGAATCCATGGCCTCACAAGGCTCACCAGCAGTGTGTAAACAAAAGAAATTATCTATAGAGAAATCATGGAAATATTAAACTTTTCTAATATGCAACATACCAAAACTATTAGAAGTTGAACATCAGAGGATGCATTTCGTGAGTGCATTTACTGTTTGTACTTCTCACTGCTTAGTATGTCAGCACTCAAATCATTATAAGTGTAGTCTTCAAAGTCAGGTCAGACACCTCAGTCTGACACTTTTAGGGTCACTATTCTTAAACATGGAAAAATTTAAGTAATTTTAATATAAGTAAATTTTTAAAATAGTGGTTTAGTGTAGGCAATGCTTCCTTTATTTCCATTATATGTATATAGGTTTCTTTGTGTGTTTTTTTTTTTTTTTTGGTTGGTTGGTTGGTTGATTTTTCCTGTAAAAAAGAATATCGATGAGGAGAAATAAATTTTTTGTGTATCTTCCTTGCTGTCTTACCATTTGGATTATGCTGTGTAAGTGGAGAAAAACAGTAAATTTCTTCCACTGAAATTCAATTAGTGCATATGAAGTCGAATTTCCCTGAGGGAAAAATCTGCTAAGTAAATAGAAGAACTCCCTTGCTGCACCTGTGTTTGGAATAGCTTGTCATACAATGGAGATATGAATGGCAAAACAGGCATGTTAATCTTCAGACTTGAGATTTCAATTCTAGCAGACACTGCTGAAAGCAAAGCTTCCAGGGATTCATGAATTGTTTCTGGTCTTTGCAAGATAATTCTCCTCCAAGTAGCAGAGCTAGTGGCTCACAGTGACTAGACATCTCCCTCCAGTGGGAGATTTATTGCATAGACTCTGCTTGGAACTGTTCTTCTCATGACTGTCTGTTCTTGGCAGCAAATGCATCACAAGTTCTTAAAATCTCGCTCTCTTTTACCTCTTCACAATAAATCTGTCATCTTTTATATTCCTTAGAACAAAACTCTGTGAAGCACATTGCACTTTGCCTCAAGGAGCTGTTGTTTGGTTCCTGACAGGGATACTGGTCAAATAGGGAAAAGAATTAAAGTCAAGGCTTACCTCCTACACAGAAGAAAGGATCCTAGAAAATCAGAAGACTGCTTTCTCACATCTATTCCTTATATAAAAGGCACTGGGCCATGAAAATGATGTTCCATGGAAGTTGTGACAGTGGCTTTAGCCTCTTCTAAAAGGGCAGCACGTGCTGCAGCCTCCATCAGAACATCACGGCACTACAGATTTCCAAATTTTACTCCAATCCATGTCCTGCAGATTGTGCCAGATGCCAGGCTGTTGGCATCTAACTGTAAAGAACAACGTGTAATGCCAGCAAAAAAAGCTTTAGAACACAAGCAATGGGTATATTCTTGATTTTACATTTAGGCTTTCTGTAAGCTTCTGCACTACTTCCAGTAGCTACTGTTATGCATAATGATGCATGCCTTATTTTAAATTTAGTTTTCTGAGTTAAGTTTCCTTATGACAAACCTAGTGAAACATTCCTGCATTTTCCCAGAATGTTCTTCTACTTGTTCAGTGCCCTTCCTCAAGCATCTCAGTTGTCATGTTATGAGGACTTTCTCTTACTTCCACCCCAGTTAATGAATAAATGCTCTCAGATTTCTTATTTTTCTTCCCTGAACAAAGAATATTGTTCCAAATATTCTCCTTCTCTTCTTCAGGTAGATACAGACCCTTGAAGGATGACATTCTTTACATTTGCATGAATTACTGCATTTGCTCAAAGGTAGAATAATCTTATAGAACATACCCTCATTTTCTGAGGGAGGAAAACACTTATCTTCTAATAGAAGGTAAGCATACTTCTCACTTCCTAATTACTCTGTTTGATATGTCTAATTTGCCACACTTAGCCATGCATACTCCTCTCTCCCAGTCCCTTTTCTCCACTGAAGTGGCAAATCTGAGCACTGGCTTTTGAGCTAGAACAGGAATAGCTGTTTGCACTGTATCCCCTGCTATAGAGTTCCATGATAAAATACTGTAATATGTGGTGAGATTGGTTTTTTAGAACAATTTCCCTCAAAGCTTGCCTTAGAAGCTTGAGAAATACAGGATAATATTTCAATTTCTCATTTCCCTAACCTAAATAAATATCTAAAAAATACACACTATGTTTGGTGTTGTGGGAAAAGCAAATGATGTGCAAAGTTCTGGCCACAGGAGAAAATAAAACAAGCACAGTCATATTCCCCCAAAAAAGTACAACTATCTCCTCTTAAATAACTGAACTGGAATATAAATTAGAATCCTCCTGTAGCACCCTTTTCTGTTCAGATAACATGCAAGAGGGAAATCAAAGGATACTTCATCCAGCTGTGAGTAGAATGTACTGGCCCAGTGCTGTATGAGTGTGCCAAAAGGCTGAGGAAGGACAGCACCCCATTGAAACACATTTCACTTAGCTCTTCTAACCAGGAATCTGTCAATGTTAGTGCAAAGAGGGTGTAGGGTTTTTATTCTCCTGTTGCCACTGTAATTTAGGCAAAAGGCTTTTTGTATATTCCCTGCTTGCTGGTCTTTCCTCTAAATGGAGATTTTGAAAAACATCGTAGGAGAAAGGCATAAACATGGTTACAAAGCTCTGGTATTGCAGAAGAACTTAGCCTGAATTCAGGGGTTATTTAACTAGAATAGTAAGCATGAATTGTTCTCACTACAGTTCTGTCCAAAATCATTGCATACAAAGTTCTTTGAATATAGCTCTATTTAGGAAAGTGAGAACTAGGCCTGCTGAGGGAACATCAAGGTTTTTGAGATATTTGGCATCTATGAGCTCTTAAATCAAGATTCTGCTCTCATACAGTGCTCAGCAGAAGATTCAGCTTTCTCTTTGAAAGTGTGGTTGTGGTGATATAAACAGGTCAAGTGAGAAGTTTGCATGCGGTTTTGACACTAAGGAGGTGCTGTCACAAGCAGTTACTCTACAACTCTGTTGTGAGTTATTGTGAAAGCTGAGGACAAGAAAGGGGACCTAACCTTGTCTTTGCTCAATAGCAGGCATAAGTTAAAAATCAATATGCTTCTGTTAACTTTCTTTTTTGATCTCATAAGACATATCTCAGCTATAGACTGGTGAAACAGGGTCTCATTTCCAAGCTTCTGCCTCTGCAGAATTTGTTGGTTGCCACAAGGACTGCATGCCTTGCAGCACATGCTTCCCCCATCCTCCTCTTGCCATGTCAGTACAACAGACTTCTCCCAGGAAAAACTGCTTGTGTCCACGCTGTCTGAATGAGGTCAGTTCTCATGGCAACCACACTTTATCCACAGAAATGTGCATTGTTTTCAGGCACTTTCCCCTTCAGTGTAGTAATGATGTAAGATCTGAGGGAGCAGAAGAGCAAGAAAGAAACCTAATTGACATGCAGGCGGCAAGCGCTGCGATACTTCCTTACCTTTCATGCTGTTAGCTATTGTTTCACAGGTTACCAGGCAGGCCGGAGTTTTACCATATGAGACATACATTAAGAGCATTCCATTAGGGTTGCTCAAAAAATGTCCATAAAATAAATATCTTATTTTCGACAGAAATCGAGGTAACACAGGATTAGTTTCTGTCAGATATGGCAGAAACCAACAGCTATATTGCTGTGTGCCTCAGAAGTTTATTGCAGTCTCTTTCTCCCTACCTCCTTTCCTTCCCCCCTTCTCCAGTTTGAGGAAGCTTAGCAGGGGTAGGATGATCCAATGGGAGGCTGGGAAGAAGAGAGGAACTCCTTTAGTGGTAGGGATGGCCAGAGCTCCCTGCTCCCACGCCACTGCAGCAGCCTCGCTGATACTCCTGCCATCAAGAGATTAGATGGCATGAAGGTGGCTGTGACAGCACTACTGTGACACGGGAATTCTCTGCCGATGGTGTAAGGCTATGTTAAATCTTCTTTGTAGAACTAGCAGGGGATGTGGTCGGGGTTTTATTCAGATTTCAAAATCTTTTGAATGAGAGAAAGACACCCCCACCCGTGCTTTTAACGGCATTTTCACTCTCTTAAAAGGCAGCAAATTCTTGGCTTCAGCCTCATGAAAACAAACATTTACCTTGATTACAAGAACATCCTTAGTTTTGCCAGCCTAAGCACTTTATAACTCCTCAGACCATGAAGCAGAACTGCTGCCAGGAGAAAATCCTCCCCTGCTGAGAGCAGAGGTTGCTCACAGCGCTGATCTCGGCTGTGTGGCACAGCTCCGGCCAAGTGGGCAGACCCGGCTCTAAAGAGTCTCCTTCTCAGACCTTACACAATTTCTATGCTAGTGACTTTTACTGATGCCTTAAGCAATTACTCTCTGCCCCTTCGAATGGTATTTCTAAAGCTGGTGTCGGGTACTGTAAGTCTATCGGCGAGATAAACCACAAAACATGTAGTTAGAGTATTAGTTAGTAAAACCTGTAAAGTACTACATTGATTTTAGATTATTACCTTCTTTGTTGTCATGGGAGTCACTGTAGATAGAAGCCAGGGTAAACAAGGTGAAAATGACAAAAGCCAGCAAGATGAAAGCTACTTCAAGGTTTGTGAAGGGCAGCTCCATGAACTGCTACTGCTTCGCCTAGGAAAAGAGTGTAAAAGCGTTTACTCATCTGACTGGCTGTGGGAATGGACTGCTCTCAATGGAGCAGTTAAGTCTTTACTCAGGAGGATACTAGGTCCTGGTCAAACTGGTTAAGTCACTTCGCTGGGTAAAAGGGAAACAATGCTGCTGGCTCATACAAGAATGTAAGCCCAAACCTTTTGCCGAGGATTCAGAATGCGCTGTTGCTCTAGGGGACACTTTGAGCAGCTGCACTTAACTGTATGTGCAAATACATCTATATGCTATATTTTTTTATATGTTTTTGTGTGCAAGGTATTTAATAACAGAAACATACCTGGACTCTGAAAGAGTATTAAACCCCATTTATTAAAATAAAAATTATCTATAATGATGTGTAGGAAAGCATAGATTTTTCTTAATAGAAAAACTGCCGGAATGTACCTCCCCCCCTTGCCTTCTGTGTAGTGGAAAGTTTAAAATGTATGAGAGGAAGTCCGAACATTACCACCAAATTGCTAATCAAATTCCAGTCAATAGTCCAGGAATTCTGAAGTCAGTGGAAGTTTAAAGTGCTCAGTTGCCCATATGATTTAGCTCTAAAAACACTCTCCCAGAAATCTTAAAACCAAGGAGTCCGATACAGTGCTACAGAATTTTGGGGGGGGGGGGGGGGGGAATAAAAAAAAAGAGAAAAAAAAAGACAACGACTTCAGTAAGTAAAGAGAAGCTGGCACTTACTGATTGCCAGCGATTTGCGTACATATTCCATTGGGTTTTCTTCAAAAGCGTCCCAGTTCTATGAAAGGGACCGAGTTAATCACCCGAAGCTGGGAGGACCTAAAACGTAACGTGATTCCCTGATGCTTTCCAGCCGCTGCCTTGCTCTCCGCAGGTACAGCCCACTTCAGACCAGAGGGCTGTGAAAGTGGCAGGAGAGGCACAGCTCCACAGGACACTTGTTTCTCCTGCACCTGCCTCCAGGATGCTGGCATGTGAAAGCAAAGTGAAAGCACAGAAATTGTAGCAATGCCTTTGGGGCAGTCAAGACTGAAGTTTGCACCTTGTAAATCGTGTTGGATTTTAAGCCCTAGTGAAATATTAACATGATTGCAAACAAGACTAACAAGTATAAGAAAGAAACCCAGCTCAGAAAATGTACCAGCTTTGAAATTCAGGTCTATACTGATATAAGCAATAATTATTAGAATGATATCACTATGTCAGCAAAACCCAAACCCGTATAGGTTCAATTTATATGAAAAAAGATCCCTTTGAAGGACCTTTCTGATCAATCTGTGAGGTTTTTCCCTTTTGAGCCTTGGTTTGAAAAACACAAACACTGTTTATACAAACTAAACTATAAAGCATAAGCCACCTTGGATTGCATTAGCTACATGTTAATTAAAAGGGATCTCTAAACTGTATTTTTTAATATTCTGATTATTCTATTTAAAAATATAAGATACTTTGACATCGCTCTTTCTGATCTTTTGTATAGTGATTTAAGCAGGAATATTTCCATTGCAGGAAAAGGAATGATGCTTATGAAAACCCATGTCAATACATAAGAATAGAACATATAAAATAGAACCACTCTTAAATTGTGGACATGATTTGAACATTGTCACATCCAATGTAGCTTTTGCTGGATCACCTTGCAACAAATATTTCATTAGCATTCATTATTATAAATAATTATTTCATTAGCATTGATTATTATAAAATCTCTCTTTATTATTTCTAGTAGTGAAATAGTAGTTGCACATACTCAGCTTCTTTGTCTACATGATGGTTGTCCCATTTTATTGAATAAACTAAGGATTAGCTATTTCAGCCAGAGGAAAACTTACATCTTGAAACTTACACCACATTGAAAAATCTTTGATTGACTGTATTTATACTTTCTTGCTCTTTGTAACAGATATTTATATATCTGCCTGAAATTAGATGTGAATTCAAAGATTTACAGCTTTTCCCATAAAGAGAGTCAAATTCTTCTACTTCCCTTATCTCAATAAAGCTGCTGAATCTTTCACGCTCTGCTTAACGGATAGAGATAAATTTATGTGCAGTTAAAGAAGGGGCCTGTTTCCTGAAATCATGCTACAGTTGATGAGAGGTTTTTTTATATAATAACTTGCAATTTCTTTAAGCAAAACGGATGTATTTTGTATTGCTGGGGATATGTGTCATACATTCATTTACATAAATGAATATTTTACCTGTACATCATTAAATAGTTAAATATCAGTCTGTTGTGGGTTAATCCCAGCCAGCAGCCAAGCCCTAAGCTGTTGCTTCCTCACTTTACCATCAGTGGGATTGGGAATAGAGCCAGAAGGATAAAAGGTAGAAAACTCACTGAGATTAAGACAGTTTAACAGGAAAAGCAAAAGCAGCACACATAAGCAAAGCAAAACAAGGAATGAATTCACTGCTTCCCAGGGCAGGCAGGTGTTCAACCATCTCCAGGAGAGCAGGGCCCCACCACAGGTAATGGTGACCTGGGGAGACAGGCACCACCACTCCAAATATCCTCTCCTTCCCCCTTCTTCCCCCCTTTTATATACTAAATATGATGTCATATGGCATGGGATAGCCCCTTTGGTCAGCTGGGGTCACCCATCCTGGCTGTTATAAATTAGTGTAATTTGCTTACTTAAAGCTTCTGGAGGACTGAGGAGCTGCTTCTTCAGGGAATTATAACCTGATCAGTCATGTACTGTGGAAATAAAGGAGATATTTTATTTAAAACTTCTTAGCTATTTGTGCAGCATAGGTATGTGCCTGCTCATTAGCTCCAGAGTGAACTGAAACAGAAAAAAAAATAAATTAGATAGTGTGAGAAAAGTGAGAGAAAGGATGTGGAAGAAACAGCCAGAGAAGCACCAGTAGAAAAAAGTTGCCAAATGAATAAATCACAACATGTATAGAGTGTATATGTCAAAGAGAACACAGCCTTTGGACTTACATATCTGCAGCTTCCTAGTTTTCTCAGTATATCCTAAGTTCATAATGGGTATTTGTTCACTCTGCTCATTTTGTTTCCTTGTGTTTTAATCTTATCAAGGCACAACTTAAGTCAGTTATGTTAGCTGTGAGGAATGCAATAAGGTGTAACTTTAATAAGGTATACTGAAAAATAACCAGTGCCATGTGAAGTAAAACATTTATTCACTTCATAGGATCTATCTTTATTAACAATTATGTATAAATGGTATTATAGAGATAAATTTGGCTTTCTCCCCAGGCCTTGCTGCTCCTATGGTTAATGATTTGGGAAAGCTCCACTGAGAGCATACATCCTTCTTTGTTATCTCAGTAAAGAAGTGAGCCAACATTGTTAGTGGATCAGCAAGGAACATAAAAAAGCTCTTGGTAAATAATAATAATAAAAAAATAATGATAAAGGCAGTTGTATAGTCATAATGCTATTACAGAAATAATGTTGATGTTTCTCTAACTCTGCCTTTTTCTTAGCTATGTTTGTATCTAGACTGTGTTCAGTTCAGGGGCATTTTCTACTTGTAGAAATTGCCAGTGACAGGTAGCTTTTCTAGCTACCCTTTTGTGGATTTTTTATTGGGTTGGTTTGTTGGTTTTCTTTTGGTTTGGTGTTTTTTTGTTGTTGTTGTTTAGGTTGGTTCATTGGTTTGGGTTTTTTGTTCTCTGGATGTTGTGGCCAATGTCTTTAATATTAAATGAACCTGTGTGACTTTAACTTTGCTGTCCACGTGTTCCATGTTTTTGCCTGCCTAAGGAACTAGCACAGTTTAAAAGGTGAAAGATCCTGCTGTATTTTGTATTTGTTTCTGTGATATTGATGACTTCGTAACAGCAGTGGAATGAAATTTTATTTGTAAAACTGAACCTAACGCTGCTGATTTACAGGAACAATTCTAAATATGAGTGATTATTTTTATTATTTTTTGTTAATAACAACTTGAAATCCTCATAGGTCAGAATGCAGATGAGTTCAATATAAAATTTGGTTACTTTTGTTCTGTCTCATGTGACAGCTGTACATGTAGTGCTAAGCACATCTTTATAATTTCTTTCATAATGCTCGAAGATATTTTCTGTGCAAGAATATAACAATGAATAATTGATACGTATTCTATCACAAAGGAAAGACATGTTCAGTGTGAAACGTGAACATGTGGCAAAACTTCTGGAGTGGGAGCAGGGCTTCCCTTTAACCAGCATAGGCTTGAAATTGTTGGGGTTTAAGCCATTTGAAAGAAAAGATTTGTCAAAATGGAGTTTTCTTTATCCCATTGTCAATCACATATTACATAAAAATTTGGGAGGAGCTTGTACATGCAGAGGATAGAACAGCTCAGGGCATCTCAGCTCCAGAGGCCAGGAGGGTGCAGCCCATCCCTGTGCATTTCTTTCCAGAGCACCTTGTGGTAAACCAGTGCCAAACTGAGACTGTCATCATAGCCTGGGATGTTCTGCTGGTTTTACTCCAGGAAGAGTCAGTCTGCCAAGCTCTGCAACAAATATGTGTGCAGGGGGAAGGGAAGGGCTTCTTTGCCCTCTGTAACAAATAAAGTTGTAATATTGTAAGAGTATATGTTTTAACCAAAGTGAACAGTGGGACTGTTACTTTGTGTGCTGTTATATTGATTTTGTATGGAGTGGTATTTCCAAAAGTATGTATACCAAATATTATTTCCTTTAAAATACTATGAAAAAAATAGCAGATAGAAGACATCTCTTTCAGGGAAACTTTATCTTTCAAACTTAATTAGGGTTAATTGTCAGAGTTTTCCCTTTTTTTTTTAATTGGCACTAGCAATAAGGATATATAAATATGTTATTATTTGGCAAAATAATAACTTTAGATTAAATAAACTATCGGGAAAGAAAGGACTAAAAATGTTAATCAAAATGCTATTAAAACACGATATTTTGCCTTCACTCAGAATCTCAACAAGAAAAAAAAGTGGCTAAAAATGTTTTTAAAATCTCTTGTTTTATGTTGTTTCTTTTTCCCTTTTAGCAATGACTAGAAAAACTGCCCATATGTCTAAGCATCTGGATGGCTCTACTTCAGTGGAGGTTCTTAGTGACTCAGATAGCTTTTCTAAAGAAGATTTTTAATAAGCTGAATTGTGAGATGCAGGATATACCAACAACTGAAACTCAGCAATTTGCCAATTGTGATATTTACAATTGTGATATTGTTGAAGCATCCTCTCTCCAGTGTCCATTTCCTTGGTCTAGCTTTTTTTAGGGTGTATGTATCATCCTTAGCCCACTACATTAGTCATGTGCTTTCCACTGAACAGCAGGACTGCAGCTCACCCTCTGCCCCTCCCTTGATTAGAGGTGAATTGCATGTGCAGCAGAGCCTGGGTAGGGCTTAGGTTTGTCCCTTTTCTCCGTAGACATGTTGTTGCACATTTCTCTTTAGAAAATTTGTATTAAATACGTGATTCTAGCTTGTTCCTTGGGCAAAAATTTATATGCTCTAGTGTAGATCTCTTGGACTTCAGTAGAGGGACTGAACTGAAAATTTTGCAACTGCATAAGGACAGCTTTCTGAATTCCCTTCAAGATCCTTTTTGTTGGGATTTTAGGTTTTTATTTTCTTTTTTAATAGAGAGAGCAAACTGAGGCCATATCAGAAAGTATGCACATCCTATCTTGTGAGATATTAGCAGCCATAAAGGGGAACTACAAAATTTTCCATTCCATGTCACTGCTAATTACTCAATCCTTTCAATATAAAAGTTAAAGAAGACAGAATTATTACCTCATTTCTCAGTATAGGGCACTTCCAGCTTAAGTTGTATGAAATGAAGTTGTGGTGAGGTGGGCAGTTGGCTTTGTCTCCCAGGCAAGTAGCAATAGGCCAAGGGGAAATGGCCTCAAATTGCACCAGGGGAAGTTCAAGTTAGTTATTAGGGAAAATGTTTTCACTGGAAGAGTGATTAAATATTGAAACAAGCTCTCCAGGGAACTGGCGGAATGACCATCTTTGGAAGTGCTCAAAACTATGAGTAGACGTAGCACACGATTATATGGTTTAGTGGCTGTGGTGCTGTTTGGTAAAGGGTGGACCCAATTGCCTTGGAGGTCTTTTTCAACCACAGTGATTCTGTGAATCTGTAATAAGAGCTGGTGTTCATCATATTATGGGAAGCATGACTCACTTTCCAGTAAACAATTTTTTTTCAACATAACTCATCTGGATATGAAGTTTTATGGCCCGTACTATCAACAGATAATCTTTACTTTGCCAAACCAGGTGATTGCCTCTCTACTGACATGACTAGAAAGATTATGTTTAATTTTCCATGGCCAGATTACTTATTTGTGCAGTACATCTTGTCTGTTCAGTGGTTTCCTGTTTAAAGCCACAGCTAAAATGAAGTTAGGACTTGGTAACAGCAAGTTGCACTTGGGTTCCTTTTTTACCATTTCTGTTTTCTCACAGTTGTTTAAAATTTGATTTTGTCTCACTAAGATTTGGAACTGAGAACACTTCACAGCATGGAGAGCTCTGCAAGTATTTAACCACTTGGAATACACATTTATGGCTCCATGTGCATATTCACAAGCATATCCATATGCAAAGCAAGTGATGGGTGTGTAGTACATAAAAACAATAAATGAGTTAGTAAGAGGATGTGTGTCAGCTTTCAAGCTCATTGTATCACTAAAATAATGAAGTAGAAAAAAAAAGCCTTGAAGGTGATTTTTCTTTAGAATTAGAGGCTGAGGTTCAGTTTGACTCATCTGCTTATCTCAGGGGTGTGGAGAAGATGTAAAGTAGCTGGATAAGGCCAGTAATGAAGCCTTCTATACTGTCAAAATGCAGTGGAAATAACATATGTAATTCCATTATTTGAATAACCAATAATGGGATATTCATAGTGTTTTGATATTACAGTCCCACAATGATTTCTTCAGTTGAATCCCTCCTTTATAAAAACATTGTTATACCTGTCAACACTTTGATACCTTATAACTAGCTCCAGTTCTGTAAAAGTTTAAAGGAAAAATTTTGGAAACTTGTTTTATGCCTTGTACCATCTGGATTCTGTAGATTTCACCTTTCTGACTATTTTAATGGTGGTGTTTTCCTGGTAAATGAATATGAAGGGGACATTGTAATTTATCTGCTTCTCTGGGTGCTTAAAATATACAAGGATATGAATTAACATGCTGGATTATCAATTCTCCTTCATTTATTGCCATTATCCTAGGAACAATAGGTAAAGTAATATTTGACATAAACATGTACTTTATAGTTTTCTCAGAATGTTAAAGTCTGTAATTCCTGGTATAACTCAGTCTTGTGTTTTATCTATATTTTGGTACCTCAAAAGGAAGTCAGTCTGCCATTTCCCCCAGCTAAAAGTTCCCTCCTATATCAGTCAATGGAACTTTAATACAAATACATGGTATTTGTTTTTAAGGAGTTTGGGACAGCCTATCACTTTGGACTCCTTGCTAAGCTAGGCATCCTAAGGTTAATATGCACATTGAAATCAGTGAAGTAAAAATAGAAGCAGCACTAATTATTTTCATATTCCAGTTTCCCTTCCTTACCTCTTTATATTGCATATAGCCTGTTGTGACCAAAATGCTTGTCCAAGGTCTTCCTGGAGTGAAACTTTGCTGCCATAAGAAACATGATTGAGATAGTTGGGCTTCAGATTGGCTCCTCTTTTAGCTCTGCTGCGGAATCTCAGATGGCAAATTTGTTTGGAGGTGTTTGCCCTCTTTTGCATCTGAGCAGATCCTACATATCCTACATACCTTGTACAAAAATACATAGCTGTTGATGTTTTATGGAAAAATTACTACAGCCAAGTACACTTCCAAGGCATTTTTTAGAAAAATCTGTTTCCATTTGACCCAGTTTATGGATAATTCTTGGTGCAGTCATAAATTTTTAGCTATAGCTATAGAAAGTGATACCAAATAAGCCTCAAGAAGGAGTGGTAGTAGGATATATATGTTGGAGGAATAAACACCTTCATATTTCTGTTGTGAGAAATAACTATCTGGATCTGATGAAAGCTGTTCTTTTCCTTGAAGACAGCGTAGTCCCAATGTTAGCTCATTTGAGGGAGGCAAATCAATAATGACACAGTGCAAGGACACTTACATTTCACGCAGCCAGCTATTAAATTTAGATATTATTTTAAAAACACACTATGGTATGCAAAGCTTCTTGACACTGACTAATTCATTCAAGTTACTCTGAGCTGCCTGTATGCATCTTCTCAGTTTGGCTTTCATGCTAATACCTTAGAGTTTACATCACATGCAGTACCTATAATTGCAAATGACCAAATCAAAATTGAAAGGGATAATAAACTTTGTATTCCTGCAGTATTGACAGGCCCTAATCAGCTGAAAGAGCAGCGTGTATTCGAGTAACCTTCTGCCTGCAGTATGTAATTTCCATTTTCAATTAGTTTACATTTCAGGCAGTGGGTGAAATTTGGTTTTGCAGATGTCTACTAGAGATCTAGTTTTGTTTCTTGGTTTTGACCTCAGAGAGGAGAAAGTATGTAATACTAGAAGAAATGTTTATTTAGGAGTCTCAAGTTTCCTAATGCTCACAGACATTACTGATTTTGTTTTCCATTATATTTACTTAGGGAATTAAATTAACTTAAACCAATATAGCAATATTTTTCTATTTGCTGAAATCAGAAAATGGTATTTTAATTATTTTTAAAGGGGAAAGAGACAATTTGGTATTAATTAAAGGATGTATTTATTGAAAACTTAGTAGAAATCATTTGGGTAAGTGCACGAAAAGATAATTGAATTTAAATAGAAGCAGTTGTTTAAGACCTCTGTCCATACATAGACACTTTGGAAAAATTCCAAACAAAGATATTGTCATTAATAAACCTTCATAACTACAATTTTACATACTTATTAAAACATTCATGTTATTGATAGCAGGCTGTTTTACTTTACAGCCTTCTGACTTTAATGAACAGATTTTTATTTATATTAGATAATTATTTAATAAAGGTAGAGGACTCCCATAAATTCTTGTAAAAATCCATATTTATGTGAACAGTCATGTCATTGCATGTGTTTTTCTTCCTAGCTTCCATGTTCTCTGCATTTTTTGAATAGTTAGGAGGATTGTACACATCTCCAACTTCCAGGACACAATCCACTGAGATTCCCTAACTGCTTATTGAAGCATTTGCACTCATAAAGTAATGGTCCAGTCTAATGTCTCAGAATGAATCCAGCTTCAGTACAATATCACAAGAGGGAGCCCTTGTTAACTCCAAAAATTCGCTACCTGATTTTGCAGAGCTGCATGAATCACTTTCCAAGAGAAATGTGGGTTCTGTGCACTTGTAATGAAAATATCACTAGAAGAGAACCTTCTAAGACAGGTTATATACAAACTGATTTTTACGTATGAAAAAAGCCAGGAAATTATGGTTGAGCATATGAATAGCATATGAATTTGAATTGTGATTTTGAAATTGCTACATTTTCTATTTTTGGATAGCAAGGGACATGAAGCTAGAGCTATTATCACTGATTTATTTTAAAGACTGTTACTTTTATTCTTGTGAAAATTCAATATTCCTCTCTTGTCACTTGCAAACTATCAATGGGCATCTAATCTGTCAGTTTAAGGTATTAATACATTCTTAATTACATTTCTTAAAAAAAAAATTAATTAATTTTTTTCCTATTTTAGGCAATGCTTTGTAGGCAAAGTATCTAGTCTGGTTTAAGTTCAATTGTTTGGCTTTGAGTGAAAAAATTTTAGGTCTTACAGTGTTATGGTGCTATCATGGTGAAATTCTATATGATGTTGACTGGAGAATAACCTGAAAATAGAAAAAGAGGTCTTATACTAAAGATTTCAGGTAGAACCCAGGCTAAATTAGTAACAATTCTGTGTCTCCTCTCTGTCTGTCAGTAATATTTCCTCACCATTGAGGAAACGCTATTTTTCTTCAGGAAGTTAAGGTGAGATTCCTAAAGGAAACGGTGCTTTATCTTTTTGAATATTTTAATGCACTGTCTGTGTAAAAATGAACAGAATGACAGGGAAAAAAAAGGAAATATTCTCCATAAGTCCAGAGTTTTGGTGGTTGTCATTGTTTGTCTGTTTGTTTTCAATAACATTTCATTTAGGGTATCTGATGAAATTATTTTCTTACCTAGACACATTTCAAAATCACTGTAATGGTGAATGGAACAAAATGTTGGTGCAAAAATAATTGATAATGGAGCACACTGGCACAGTCTGAAACTGATGCATTGCAGCAACTCCTGAGAAGACATTATGCTGCTTTTTTCTCTGTTTGAGGAAATGATGATGTTAATATGGCTACAACTTACAATATAAATTTAAATAAATTGAAGTGTTACCCTGTATATATAGTAGAAAATTTAGTTTTAAAACATTGATGACATAGCAACTTCATTTTTCTTTTCACACTTTCACACAATACAAGCAAGTTTAGTGTTGACTTTAGTATTAAATATTCATTTTGAGGCAATGAGATTTAGTGATAGAATTTCTTTTGCTATTTATGGGAGATCATGTGGTTAACCCCTGTTCAGGTGTCATGATTAATTCACTTTTGTCTTTCTGAAAGGATCATTTTTATTCTAGGAGAGTTAAAGACTACAATTCATTGAATTGAAAAGAAAAGAAATTACAGGTGACTTCGCTTAGGGATAAAAAAACATTTTGAGAAAAAAATTGTTTTGACATTTTCAAGGAAAAGCTGAAGCCAAGTAAATATTAAATAATAGACAATTTTAGCTAAGCTTCTTGTGTGCAATTTTGTATTTTCTCCTTCTTTTCCAGAAAACATGTACATTTCCCCACCAGTTTTTTAAGGTAGCACTGTTTGGATGTAGAATCTGATTCTTTGAGGTGATTGTTTGAGGTTGAATAGCAAAATTAAAATTCTTTCAGCAAATTTTTTTGAATTCTCCTCAATGACAAATTTATTACAAAGATATAGAGCAGAGATAGAGACAGATATGGACTAGGCATGTGCTACTGGTAAATCTTTTGCTTCTTCCCTCCCTTTCTCAGGCATGGATTTTATAATGTGCATGACTTTTCCACCGAAGATTTGCATGCTTTGGAACCCAAACATTACCTAAGTGTCTACTTCCCTGGTTTCAGATGGGATAAAGCTGATTTTCCTTCTAGTAGCTGGCACAGTGCTGTGTTTTGGATATAGGATGAGAATAATGTTGATAACACACTGCTGTTCTAGTTGGCACTGAGCAGTGCTTACTCTAAGTCAAGGATTTTTCAGCTTTTCACACTGCCCTGCCAGCAGAGCGGGTGGGGGACACAAGAAGCCGGGAGGGGGCACAGCCAAGACCCCCACTGACCAAAGGCATATTCTAGATCATATGTCATTGTTCTGAATGATAAAACTGGGGGGAATTGGCTAGGGATTGGGGGCTGCCTGCTCATTGGTCAGCAGGTGGCGAAGAATTGTGTTGTGCATCACTAATTTTGCATATTCTTTCATCACTCGTATTATTTTCATATCCTTTTCTGTTCCGCTACGTTGCCTTTCTCTCAATACACAAGTTTTATCTTTTTTTTTTTCCAATTCTTTCCTGCCTTGCACTGTGGGGAGTGAGTGAGCGAGCAGCTGTGTGGTGATTGACTCCCTGCTGGATTAAACTGCACCAGCAGATTCAGTAGAGCACAGGCTGGCTTTTAGCTGTATTTTATAGCTTCTTACCAAGAGGGACAGAGACTGCCCTAACTCCACTGGAGGGCCATATCCATCAGACATGGTTTGTTCATAGCACAGGCTGAATGGAACAGGGACAAGTCCTCCTTTCCTCAGCACGAGGCAACTGGGAGCAGCTCTGTCACCAAGCAAACCAGTGACTGGGGGGGGACTCATTGAGGAAGTGGGTCTCAGCCATCCTCAGTTTGGCTCAATGGCCCTGTGGCCTTCTTGTCTGGAAGTTTATGATTGAAAAATATATATGAGGGAAACTGGCTCTGTGTGCTCAAATCGAGCTCATGATGTCAGAAGCTGGGCTATGCACTGTGACAGAGGAGAGCTGTTTGCCTTGGCTCACAGGATTTGATGGGAACCATGCAGAAGGACAGGAGGACTCACACAATCTGTGCCACTGACTCAGCTTCTTTCTCCACTAGAGAAATGTAAACTTGAGCAGGAGGAATCAAGAGGTTGAGCTGATAACTTCTAAGCTGCCTAAGCTCTCTGCTTATCTCTTTACTCCCACATGACATGATGGTATTTAAAGGAACAGAGGTCCGTGGTATTTTCGGGGTCCCCCGTGGCAGGAAGGAAATGATGACTCTGACTCCATGTTCTTAGAAGGCTAATTTATTATTTTATGTACTTATATTATATTAAAGAATGCCATACTAAAACTATACTAAAGAATAGAGAAAGGATACCTACAGAAGGCTTAACAAGATACTAATTAAAACCCAGTGACTCTCCAGAGCCTTGACACAGCTGGCTGTGATTGGTCATTAAGTAAAAAATTCACATGTTGGATAAACAATGTCCAACCACATTCCAAAGCAGCAAAACACAAGAAGCGATCAGATAATTATTGTTTTCATTTTTCTCTGAGGCTTCTCAGCTTCCTAGGAGAAGAAATCCTGGCAAAGGGATTTTTTCAGAAAATATGACAGTGACATTAGTCTACACTGTGTTCTTAAAAGTTACCAATATTTTTCATGAAGGGTACAAATTTTTAATTTGCTGCAATTGCTGGAGTAATGAAACCATAGTATGCTATCTTATGTGCACAAGAAAAAAGAGAATGAAAAGTGGTGAGGTTCCTAACAGAAATATTTTATATTTCTTCTTTATATCTGTGCCTCTGTGAAGGAATTCTGCATGTGTGGGAGATGACAGAAGTATAATATAGATGTTCAGCTGAAGAGCCATGACCAAACAAAAGGAACATCACAGAAATAAAATACAAAGATTAATAGTAGCAGAAGGATGGAAAGGTCTAACTATTGTTATTATAGTTAAACATGAAACATTTTTCTTTCAGGTTTCTGTTTTCTGAAGACAGGGATGGTAACTCATTCCCTAGCCACTGTCACACTGGATAAAATGTTCTTTTTATCAACTTCAGATCCAGCCAGTATATCTCTTGTAAACTTGCTTCTTATTTGTGCTCTGCACAAAATTATTTTCCAAAAGAATGACTTCTGGGAAGATCAAGTGGGAGTTGCTTTTTTGCAAGCAAGTATCAATTCAGCTATCTTTTTGTAAGCTAGTTCAAAGTCATACTGTGAAAAGCATTCCTTTAGAAAACTTAATTTTTCTTTGGATAAAGACGTAGTTCAAATTTTAAATGAGGTGGCTTGAACAGGCTTACAAAGTACTTGTCAGAAAAAGGCAGAATTAGCAACACTGTAGGCCATCTTTTCCATTTGATTTCGTTTGTGAATTCCATGTTGTGTATTTACCTGAAATGATGGAGTAAGTTAGATTTGTCCCAAAAGCTGTTGATTAAAACTCTTCCAAAATACATACATATAAGCCACACATTTCAGTTTATTTTTGGAAAATTGTTTATGAGCACATCAACTCCAACAGAGGAGCCTGAATAGTGTCTCAGTATTCCTATGTAAATCAGAAGGCCATGCCACTAAATTCTATCATTTGGTTGCATATGGTAGCTGATAAAACAATTCAGATTAAATCAATTTTTTACTTTTCTTAAATTTGTTCTTGGTTTTACTAATACAGATTTTTCAACCTTCCTAATTTTTACTATTACACAAAGACATGAAACTTCTCTAACACTGATTAATTTAATTGAAGGATTACAAGCACCTTAGGCACCAGAGAGAGATTTCAATCTCTTAAACTCTTTGGATGCTTAGTTCTATTTGATTTTATGGCCTCTACCACTGCAATACCATTCACACCCCATACTAATGTAGCTCCAATTATCTGATTAATTACAAAAGGGGGATTCTAGTAGTTGAGGATGAAACTCTTAACTCTGTAAACAGAAAAGTAAATTTAAAATTTTTCATGCCACCATGTTCAGTTGTATTTTCACTGTAGATTCCAACTATAGGAAAGCAGACAATTTTTATCACAATAAAGATAATGGCTGCCATTTCAGGTCAACATGAGGCAGGCCTATAGAAAAGTCTTTTTGTTTCTTGAAAAATGGGAAGTCAAAATGGCATTTACTGTATAATTTTTAACTTTTTAAAAATTTTATATTTGGGGAGGATTACAAAAATGAGTCTTAAGAAGTGGTACCCAAGCTTTTACACTAATCTCCAATGATAAATGTATGTTACTATGTCAGGTCTAAATGGCAGGGTGCACATTGCCAGGTGATTCTTATACCCCATGGTAAATAGAACTTTAAGAGATGATCTTAAAACTCTCCTCTGGCACTAAAATATGAGTCTCTAAATTATATATGAGTCTCTAAATCTCCCTCAAAACGGCATGAGCATCTGACTGTACCCACCATCTACTAGTGGAACAGAAATACATTGCATACCTAGGCTTAGATATCAAAAGAAATGCACACAATAGAACAGAACATAATTTCTTTCATTTGATTCTCCCCAAATCGTGCCTGTAGCAACTCTGAACTTTTCCTTCTAGTGAGTATGCTCAAATGTCTCCGGTTTCCAAAACACTGTTTTAAAAATAAATAGTAAGGGGGGAAAAAAGGAATAAAGATCTGTTGAGTAAGACATTAAACAAAAAATGATTGAGGATAAATTTCCCTGCCCACTGAGTCCTTGCAAGTTGGTACTTGTCTTCAGTCCAGCAGCTTTTCAGTGGCTTCATGAGCTGCACAACCCTCACACAATGCTCCATAGGTGTTACAGAGAGCTTCTTTGCACTTATTCTGGTTTGTGAGTCTTTTCCCTGCCAAAATTAAGCCTATTTCCTGTCAGGAGGATCCCAGGCCCAGCTCTTGTTGCAGGTACCCATTCTTCTCTGCTCCACATGCCAGAAGTGTCTCCAAGTTGTGTGTGCTTTTTGTTTGGTTGTCTTGTTGAGTAACCCTGTTAATATATTGGGTACTACACAGAAATCAATTGAATTATTGCACAACAAGACGGATTCTGTAGATACTGGTGTGAGATTTGAAAAAAACATTTAGAAAACTGTAAATTCAATTATTCCATATCCTGTGATTACCTAGAAAGGAAGGTACATAGATTAGGTAGGTTAAGGCCAAATGAATGGTTAAAGTATTTAATTCCTTAACTGAGATAATATCTTAGCCACTCTTTTAAATGTACAAGGACAAATGTAGCACTTTTGGCAATTGAAGAGGAGTTATCTCTTCCTTAACAGGAATCATAGCAGAAAATAATGCTTTTCGATAGATGACAAAGGGCTTCTGAGAGACAAATACAGAACATAGTCCAGATTCCTTCCAACCATTTAAAAAAGGAAAAAAAGAAAATCTCTGTAAGAGAGAAACTTTCAGTATTATATTCTCTTTCTACCTAACATAAGGGAGAGGGGGTATGCACAACCTTCCCCTTTCAGCATTTTCTTTGCTGTTTGTGTCAAATCATTCAAAGAAACAGAAAAAAACCACATGAAACACCTTTCAGAAGAAAAGATACTTTAAATCTTGTATTGTGCTGATTCTTTTCCTTGATTTACTTTTCCCATCTGCCTCTAAAGGTTTGGGACAATCCTAGCATGTAAGAGGTCAACTTTGGAAACATTTCTAACTCTAATGCACCTGGATGCTCGTTGTTACCATGGAAGCACATAAAACCATTGACTGAGAATATCAGCAGTTAGCAGTGCAACTACCAGCCCAACACGATAGTTAGATAAAGCAGCCAGTAAAACCAAACAGCAACGCTGTGTGATGCTGCAATAACTGATATCTGATTTCCCCCCTTTGTCTCAGGTGCTGTAACAGGTTTCAGGGAGTTTTTTCAAACTGAAAAATTATCTCTTGCAAAGTCAGTTGTTGTAAGTAGTGGCCCTTTGCTTCTGAGGACATATGGTCCTGTCTTCCACGGAACTCCTAATTCCTGACGGTAGCCTGGATTATGTAATCTGAGGTCAGATTAAAGGAGCAGTGAAGATGTTGTTACTGTCCTATATAGACACCACCAGAATCCTTCTTGGGTTCTTGTCAATACTGAAATGCTAAACAAAACAGATGTGTGGGCTGTTGGGGTTGAGATATCTGAGGAGAGGTAAATACATATATTGTAACAAAATAGTTTTAGATTGTGTTGTGCACATGTACAGGCAAACATGACCCAAGCCACACAGACACTATGGTTAATATAAGCACCTGGTCTTGAGAGGTGAAAATATTTTATTAAGATTAGTGATGGTTTTCAGGGTAGGAATCCAAGGTAGGCACATCTGGATTTCTGCATTAAACCCTGAGTGAGGTTAGTGCTAGGAGGTCATTATGGTGTGCCATAATTTATGTTTTAGTATGACTTTGCTGTCTTGAACGGTTAATTCAAAATTTATCAGTAAAAAAATCTCTGAGGAAAGCAATATTGGAAAGAGGAAATTGAATAAAGTAGAAGAAAAGAAGTTTGAATTTTAAATAAAGACAGACTCTCATACTGCTGTCTTAGCTTCTCATTTCTTGTTTGTAAGATAATGAAGATGTCAAAACTTTCCCTTAAAGATAAAATGTTCTTTCTTTCTCATAGAAGTTATAAAAATGTCAAGAAAAATCAGGAACTGCTCAGAGCCCATAAAATAGAACTGTTATAAACTCCTTGACACATTTATGAAGAGAATTATTTATTTAAAATATTTATTTTGGCTCTAACAGACCAGTTTTTACTCTGCATGTGATATAGCTATTTTTTCATGATTTCTCCCCTAGCCTCGGATAGTAAGGTTCAGAAAAGCAGCTAACTTTTACCAATGGGCAGCTTTTAGAAACAGGAATTCAGTGACCTGAGCAGGTCAGGATTTCATATCACAACATGCTGCTAACATGGTAATGGTACAGTGTAAAATGAGATTTCCCCCAGCTGCAGATTCAACCTCTAAATTATTCTCCATCTGAGTTGACACTTGTGTTGGGTTGGAACACAGCTAGATGCCAGGATGTCCACCAAATCTGTTCTGTTTCTCCCCTTCCTAGTTGGATAAGGGAATAAAAATACAATGAAAGGCTCGAGTTGAGATAAGGGCACTCACCAATGATTGTTATGAGCAAAGCAGACTTGACTCGAGGAAATAAGGTTAATTTATTACCAACCAAATCAGAGTAGGGTAATGAGAAACGAAACCAAATCTGGCAAACACCTTCCCCTCAGCCTTGTCTTCTTCCAGGACTTCACTCACAATTTCTCCATCTTCTCCTCATCAGTGGTGCAGGGGGACAGCAAATAGGGGCTGCAGTCAGTTCATCACACACTGTCTCTCCCCTGCTCCTTCCTCCTCAAGCACTCCTCACACTCCTACCCTGTTCCAGCATGAGGTCTCTCCCACAGGAGATAGTCCCCTACAAACCTCTCAAACACAAGTCCTTCCCACAGGATTCTCCACAGATTGCTTCAGCATTGGTCTCTTCCAGGAACAGGCTGCTCCAGCATATAACCCCATGGGCTGCAAGGGCACAGCTGCCTCACCAGGAGCCGCAGAGGAATCTCTGCTCTGGCACCTGGAACTCCTCCTGCCTCTCCTTATTCACTGACATCAGTGCCTGCAGGGCTGTTTCTCTCATTCCTCTCTTCACTGGCTCAAAGTGCCATTTGTGCTGCTTGCTTCCCCCTCCTTAGGTCTGTTATCCCATTGTTGATGGGCCCAGCCTAGGCCAGCAGTGGGTCCATCTTGGAACTGGCTGCCATTCCAAGGGGAACCTTCCATCAGTTTCTCACAGAAGCCACCCCTGTAGCCCCCCGCTACCAAACTCATGCCACATAAACCCCATAGAACTCTTTTGGTTTTAAACTAGCCAGCTGATACCTCTTTAGCTGTTAGGTTTCTCATTAAGCTGGATTTTATTAACAGTGTCTCAACACCTGTGGGAGATTCTGTTCTGAGACCACTTTTAATTGTTTGGGATGTGTAAGTGGAACATCAGTGACATCCTGTGGCAGCACACAGACAAGCTGTGTTCTGGACACCTTGAGGGATGAGTTTCATGAATTTGCCTCTAGTTTCTTATGATTTGGTTCAATGTCTGCTTCTGGAGAGCTCAGCCACCTTTTGGCAGATTAATGTTTTCTGGCTTAAATAGTAGGTGAGCAAGCTGTTACTGCACCATACTTTAACAAATAGTAAAGGATGAACAAGACCAATCTCAATTATCACATACCAACTCAAAGAATAAGTCATTTCACATATAGTGTTATCCTGGGGGATTTTTTTTTAATACTTGAGCAGAATTTACTAGAATTGTCAAACAATACAGAAATGAGTTTCACGGGAGTGTGTAGAAGAAATTATGAGCTATATTAAAGCTAAAACATTATTTGGCAATACCATTTTCACAATATTTTTTGTTTATTTTTTTTAAGGTGACAGAGACTTGAATGTAGAGTATGATAGTGTGTTATTTGAAAAGGTGCTACTTTCTATGTCCTTCACCAGACCATGGAGGCCATTGTAAACATTATAAATCAGTCATTGAAATTATCTTCTAAAATAAGAAAGGCACAAAAAATGTGGCACCAAGCATTCAGGTATGTACCCTGTTGTGTCTGCCTCTGAAGAAGAACTGATTATCGACCATGCAACTAAAATGCAGTTATGCTGCCCTGTTTTCATAAGGAGATGTATCAGTATGGACAGTAATGTCCATAGCGCAGGTAGCAAGTCAGGACTATCAAATTTTCTTTCTCAATAATTTAATCTGAATATTGTCACTTGGACTTGATTTCTCTACTTTCATTATGAATTACATTAAAATACTTTTAATTCTGTAAGAGTAAGTAAAAACAAAGTGGAATATGCCTTGTTATTTTCCTCCTAAATTCTTCTATTTTCTGCAAATAACACATTCTTTGTACTATGCCCAAATACTTTATTTTCAGTTTTTATAACTACATATTTATCAATACTACTGTTGTCATGACATCACAAAGGTTCCATATTGTTGTCTCCTTAGCAAGAGTTTCATACCTCCTTGATGTGTCATATGGGCAGCTCCTCTAGGCACGGACTCTTCTTTCTTCTCGCAGCAGCCAACTGACTCCAATTCCCCTCAACCAACCACTCCACCCTTTTGTAACACTCTTCTTCTTATTGGTTACAGCTGTGGCCTTTAAAGTCAGGCCTGCTCCTAATCTTTAATAATTGGCCCAGCTGCAACTCTTTAGGGGGTAAGATTACTTTCTATACTACCTTTATTTACTTCTATTCTATCCCCCTACATACTACAGCAAATTCAGACAAAGTAAGATTAATATTTCTTTTTATTTCGTTAAAGAACACCTACTGTTTAATTGAGACAATGCAAGTTTTTAATATCAACATAAACAAGGAGAAATCCTCTGACATCAGCACTAGATTAATGAAAATGAGACTTAGAAGAAAACAGAGAACACTATTTAACTAGCATAATTTTTTCATCAGGAACAGTGTTCCAGCTCAGAAACAGTTTGTCCAACAGAAAAAGGTCAGGGGATATTCCTGGTACCTAGAGGCTGTTTCTCCTCTCAGTGATGGAAAATGGCTTCCACACATCATGCACTAAATATTCTCTTTCTAAGGGGATCTCAATAATTCAAAGTTTTTGCTGTTCCAGTTGGGAGAAAAAAAAAAAAATATATAGTTTTATGATGATCAAAAAGTGGGTAAACTAGACTATTTTTATGTTGCCAGAACCTCTTGCAGACTCTAAAATAATGTGTAAGATACTTCATAGGTTAATAAAATGTTTAGAATAAATTGTGCTGTGTTGGCAAAAAACCTGTTTGGCTGACATTTTTCTTACTGTGCTTGCACGTGGCAATGATGCAAACAGTGATTTTTGAGTGGGAAAAAAATAAAATTGGTGAATTGAATATAAATTAGTATCTTTTTAGATATGAGAGTATCAGAACACAGATAAAGAAAAAACCTGCCTAGAAAGGGAAGAGTGAAAATGAAACACCACATGTTTTTTCTGTTCACTGTTTATATTGCAAAAACAAGTAGAAGGCAAATCTAAGGAACCGGATCCATTTTGCTAGAGAGGTTCAAGCTGATACAAAAGATGGCTGCAGTGTGGAAGATAAACGAACAGAATGTGATCACAAAAATGGACAGAATAATTCTACAATACCTTTTTAATATGAGCGGCACCATAAAGGAAATAAGCCCAAGGAAATTACTTTCTGATTTCTCAAGAGAATTCATGGTCAGATTTGTTCCATGTGTTAGGAAGATAAACTCTTTCTGTGACAAATTACTGTTTCTAAGAAAGGGATGCAGTCAGAAGAAAAATGCTGTGTTACAGCTGCATTTGACAGGCTCCTTGTTTTACTTAGATTTATTTGGAAGAGTGAGGAAATAATGCCTGATAAATCCATCCAAACATGATATTATGATAGTAGGATCCAGAAGGGAAAAATAGAAACAAAATCTAAACAAAACCTCCAAGCAACAACCAAGTATGATGCAGAGGGTGGTAGAAGTTTTTTTCAGGGAGTGAGAAGTTCATAAAAATATTTACTAAAATCATTATGCATCTGTATTTATTTCACTAAACCAAGGAAGTACCTTTTTATTTTCTGGCATGTAAGGGGAAAATCTTTGAAACACACCTGTCACATCTACTTTCCCAACTGATTTATATCTTTTACTACAAATGCTTAGCTTCTGATATTGTAAATTTTAGACTGTCACTGTAATTTCCCTGCTTTTTTTTATCCTCTACCCTCTGCTGAACCAACCTATATATATGTATATACATATATGCAAAAGTTAATTTTGAAGGGTTCATTATCAGTACAGCTTTGTTGCTCACTATATAAGAATTCAACTTCTAGAATTTGTATCTCCTATTTTGCCAGAGAGGTTGCCCAGAGATGCTGTGGACTCCCCACCCCAGGAGATGTTTGGGGCCAAGCTGGATGAGCATCTGAGCAATCCAGTCTAGTAAAAGGTGTCCCTGCCCATGGCAGGGTTGGAACTAGAGGACATTTAAGTCACCTTAAAACCAAACCATTATGTGAGTCTATGTATTTTTTTTTAATTCCCACATTTTTTCAGGTTCAGAGCATGACTTCCAAAATCCATTTTTGAGCATTTTGAAACACTTTGTTTCTGCAGCCATGAATTCCTTTGGACCTTGTGACAAAAGACTGGTATTGGTCATTTCCTCATAGAAAGCATTAAACTTCCTTACTGACACAGCAGAATTGAATTCCCTACATTTTCCTAGGTAAATTCCAAGGTATACCTTTACAGCTGTTACTCATGAGGGCACCTCACTATATATATACAAGTGGAAACCACATTTAACTCTTTGCTCTTTTTTTAGGTGTATTAATATTTTTCTGATGAGTGCTGTCAATCTGTTTCTGATATGTAGATTGTCACAGCCAGAAGTGCTCCTGTCCTCTCTTCCAACAATATGAAAGCTGTGATATCAGAGCCATTTTTATTCTAAGTTTGTTATAATGAGGCTTAATCTAGGTGAATTATTGGTGTTACCACAGCATTCTGGAAAATGTGACTGTGGAAGATGTTTTCAACCTGAAACTCTTTCTGTTAATTGCGGTGGTTCTGCAATCACGTTCATCTCTCTAGAGGTGCAATTTCTTGGAGACTATGAAATTTGGCCTTATTAAATACACCTGCCATGAAATTAGCTGGAGGTGTGAAAAAACCAGCAAAATCCCATTTGAATCTTCCTATGCCATGTCTTAAGTAATCAAAGGCAAATCATCACACCTGGGATATAAGAAGAATATTTTGCTTCCAGTAGATGCTCTTCAGATAAGAAAAAAAACCCCTCTGGATACTTAATAGCACAATGTCATGTGATTTTTGCGTTATCCAGGTTCTACCCTCATGTTTAGACATGGGCTGTCAAAGTTATTTTATAGGCTTGAAGTATAGTACAGGCAAATATTTGCACTTTGTAAAAATAATGACAGACTCTTTGTCCTGAAAATTGGCAAATATTCCTAATATATGTAAATTCCAGCTTCTGAGGTGTTGTAACCTATTTCTGCTAATCTTGAGAGATAGTGTCCCTACAGGGATAGTCTCCCTGTAGGTAGAAGAAAATACTTTTGTTTGTAAATAGTCAATTAGATGGCTGAAAAATAGAGGTCAGAGTGAATTGGAAATCAACTATAAACTCTTTGGGGAAGTGTCTTAATTTATACTTGATTATGGCTCCTTTCTTTCAAAGATTTAAGTAGATAATGGATTGGACAACTTGTTTTCATTTTAATCCACCTAGCTTCCATCTGTTTGTGCATATTTTTGGTGAAAGATCATTTCTTTGCACGAATCTGTAAAACTACTGCTCTGCTGTATTTCACAAGCCTGACATTTAAGGGATTATTCTGCAAATTACTTTCTTCCTTCTAATGTTAAGTCTTTCAAAAATAGCCTTTCAGTCTAAAAATAACCTTTTTGAAACATATTCATCAAAGATGTGTTGAATGTTAGAAGAATGATTGCAATAGTGAACAAGCTCTTGTTCAAGAATGTAGGTGCTGAGCAAGATTTCTATCAAAGTTGTTTCTTCTGATAGCTGTGGCAAATCCTGGTATTGAACACTTGAAAACAGGGAGGTGTATTCCCTTTTTTTCCCTTTACTCATCTCCTTAAGTTTCACTAGAAAGAAGGCCCTCTTATCATGCTGCCAAAAGGAAGAACAGAGCAAAACAGGTGAGAAAGAAAGTTTTACTTGATAAAAACACCATGGTATGTTAATGGTTTAGTGCAAAACAGGCCCTGTAAGTAGCCTGAGCTAGGAAGAGAGGAGCATGAGATGCTTAGCTTTGGAAGCAGGAAGGGCAGAGGCTACATTTCCAGATTCAGAGATGGAAAGGAGAGGTGCTGAGACTAGAGTAAGGAATCAGCAAAGGAAAACATGTTCAGAAAGGCCAGAGTCTGGGCTAAAAGCAGTAGAAAGGCTCATTACTGCATTCAGTATTCACATCCAAAATCCGTAGTATGTACCCTGAATTTTCAGTTGTCATTTATTTGCTCCAAGAGAGTATTTTATTATATAGAGAAGTAGTTCCCCATCTCCTTTTTATGACTGGTTTATAGTAAATAGTCTACTACTGTAAAACCAATAAAATTTACTACTGTTACAAGTTGTTTTATCTGATTAAGTAGGAAAGATCTGTGCAGTGTTTTAAAAGCTACAAAGTAATAGTAATGAAACATATAGATGTCAACGTGGTACTCGAAAGAATCTGAACTTTCAGTATAGTGCTTTGCAACATACATGACTGAGGACAAACTTCTTTTAAAGAACACACCAAGACTGCAAAGTCAAACACTGGAAAGTTTTGAAATGCAGAACCCAGCATGAATGTTTATTTTCCTCTCTCACTTTAATTGCAATTACATAGCTTCTCCTCAAGTATCCTTCCCTCCTTTACTGGTAGGAAGATTGGGTCTGATTATAATTCATAGCTGCCTTTGTGAAAAGAAAATGTGCACTAAATCACACATTTATTGTGGAAAAGGTATACTATCATCTTACTGCAAAAGTTCCATACCTTCTTGGTGAGCTCTCATGGGCAGCTCTTCACAGCACTGACTCCTTTTTCTTCACAGTACAGGCAACAAACTCCATTTTCACCTAGCTAACCCACTCTTTTATAGCACTCATCTTCTTATTGGACACAGCTGTGGCCTATTAAGGGCTTAAACCATTTAAAATAACTTTCCTCTGCTTGGCATGAGCCCTATTCTCATCCTATCAAAGCATGGCAAAATCTTGACAACTTCAGCGTCATCAAGAGTAAGATCTGCATGTGGCTTTAAAAACCATATTAGTACTATCTTGAACCTATATGGCATAAAGATTCCCCAGATCCCAGAGAGTTTTTCTGAAAAAAACCTGTTTTTAAATACAAGTTTGAACAGGACCATATGATACATAAGCTGCAGAGCTGAATAGAACAGAACTTTATGTGGTCATGCCAGTATAATGGTGCCCACAGCTTGCAATTTGCAGCAGATACTGCTACTCCAATAAATAAACAGTGCTTTTCTCTTCAGAGAGTACAGCATCAGCACAGAACAGGAGGCTGCCACACAGTCCTCCTGCAAGGTGCAGGGATGCTGCCACTGAACAAATCCAGGAGCCACGGGTACCTCGGTAATCATGCTGTGAGCAGGGGCACTGCCTCTCAGCCAGGATCATCCATCTACACCTGCCATCATCTCCTCAGGAACCACAGTGCATTTGAAAGATCACGATTTTGTGGTGCAATATATTCGGAGAAGACAAAAATTCCTAATGCTCTGGAAAACTTTGAGGGAAATGTATGTGGTGACTTTCACTGGGAAAGAGAGGTTTAGTGTCTCAGCTAAAATAAAATGGTGAAAAGTAATAGAAAAATCTCATAGAAGGAATGTCCCAAGTTTAATAGTTTTTCAGTATAAATAGAATTTTGGGGGGATTGCAGAAGAGAAGTGTAAATTTCTTAAACTTTCTAGTATATTAACACTCAATTTTTTTTCTATTTATCCATCATATGAAGAGATGAAATACAGGTATACGAACCCAGCCACTTCATAAGTGTGTGTATACATATAAAAATGAAAAAAAAAGATAACTATATATATATATGTCACTTTTATAAGTATAATTTGCTTACACAAGGTGAATTAATGATTACTTGATGACTAATACTGAAGCCAGTCCCATCAATATCTCATCAGAACATTTTACGGGCCAAGTATTAAGTAAAAGTTTGATGTAGTGTGAAATCATAAATAAGAGACAAAATAAAAAGCAACTGGTCAAAATATTCATTTAATGACTGGTTGTTTACAATACCCATGAAAACACATTCAGGGTTAAAATTTCTGGAGTCAGATTAGAACTCCTCTGCCCTTATTTTATTTTGTTCTGTGGCAGATTTTCCAAATCCAGAGCATGGAAACAGAAAGGGATGATTATCTATACTGATGACTTGGACTTATCAAGGTGCAGACACAGGGAATTTTCTATGGGATGAACCTGACAGATAAAACTGTTTCAGTTTCCACTGGAGGCTCTCTTTCAGGGAGTTTTAATGACTTTGAAATAGCAGGGACTTTGGGTAGATTTTTCAAAACAAAGTATTATTTATTGATCTTTAGGAACATAATAAGCCTGGAAGATGGTTAAATAAGAAAAGCTGATGTATGAATTGTCTGAATTAAATTGCAGCAGATTGGCTAATATTAAAAATATTTGAGCAACCAACAGTGGGATTTAGAGACATATTTTTCTCTGCTGCACATTGACTTCCTGTTTGGAACTTTGTATAAATCTATCTCTTTTGAACATGTTTTATCTATCTCAAGGTCTTTTCCAGAAGGTCTTTTAAGATTCTGATGAGGAATTTTAAAGCTGATCAGACTGTTTTACACAATTGATCCAGATGGGATATAAAAATCTCATGGTAAATATTCTTTTTGACAAGCTGGATAGCACACACTTTAAATAGTCACTGCTAGTTTTCTGCATAATCTAATCTTCAGATTAAATTCTGGAGTGCAACATTTGGATTCACAGAGCTAGCTGAACAGAAACATTCATTGCACTAGTTTGAATTCAAACCATCTTATAGAAAAAAATAATAACTATTATTCACTCAGAGTCCTAATCCTGTTCCTCACTGAGCTGAGACATAGCCCTGAGAAAAACTCTTCATAGAAAATATGTGGAGTGTAGGGGGATAGAATATAAGAAAATAAAGATAGTGTAGAAAGTAATCTTACCCCTAAGGAGTTGCAGCTGGGTCAATTATCAAAGATTAGGAACAGGCCTGACTTTAACAGGCCACAGCTGTAACCAATGAGAAGAAGAGTGCTATAAAAGAGTGGGGTGGCTGGGTGGGAAGGGAACTGGAGTCAGTTGGCTGCTTTGTGAAGAAGAAAGAGTCAGTGCTTGGAGGAGAAGCCCATGGGAGCCACCAAGAAGGTATGGAACTTTTGTGGTAGTGAGACAACAGTATGGAACCCCTGCAATAAGATGATAACAGTGGAGAGGACATGCTTGTGTTATTGCTTTGGTGGATCTTTCTGAATCAGTTGTCCCCATGGGGTCAGATTGTCTAACTAATGGCATTACAGCCTAGATTTGCATCCTGCTTCCTTTCCTTGGGAAGCTGGGAGCAACATTTCACTGTAGCAGCATATTTCTGAGACTGAGAAGGAGGCAGATACATCTGCGTTAAAGTAAGAATTACTTTGAACAAATTAAGTCTCATATCTTAATGGATTTTAGTATCAGAATCATATTAATGACTGAATAGTGAGACATTTAGTTCACAGAGTGACTTGAAATCACCTTGGTAAGGCAAATTATTTTTATATGCTTTTTTTGAGAGAGAGAATCTCTAACATGAAAAAGCAACAACTAGCAACAGAGTAGTAAAGCATCAGTTAAAACTTTCCTTAGAAAAAGCCTGAGAGAAACTTACTGAAAAAGCAAATATTGCTGTTGGCTCAAACTTGTCCCAGAGGACTCTGGCTAAAATAACAGAGCTGTTTAATTATTCTGAAATTGATTTATACGCAGATTTATGCAGCTGGGAATTTTGCAGGGCTCTGCACCATGACAAGTAGTTGAATTCTGAGTAATTATTTCTCTATAACTAGCTTTCTGAAAGAATTGGGTTAATTTCTCCTCAGTCTTAAATGTATGTTTATACAAGTATATCTAATATTTGAGATTAAATTCCCATTTTTAAAATGGAAGACCAGAAATATTTGGAAAATGCTTTCAGTAACGTGGTGTGACTCTTGAGGTGTCCTGTGCAGGGCCAAGAGTTGGACTTGATGTGGGTCCCTTCTAACTCAGCATATTCTGTGACCAAAATCAAATCAAATTTGAAGAGTTGATGTCCTTTATTTTTTACTGTACTACTGTAATGAACTATATCTTCATCCCTAAAGTTAAAACAGAAATGTGATTTTACCATATAAACTAGGATAGAATAATCTTGTTATGTGTAACATGATCCTACCTTTTATATTTAACATATCCTGCAATAAATTGCCATCAAAATCCATAAAAATTAGCTTGTAATGAAGAGCAGCTTTCATGAGTAGGTTAATTCTAAGTGTAAGCATACACTGATCCATAGTCAGTAGAGCTTTTTCTCTGCAAGCCCAACACGTAAGTCTGTTAAGTTCAACACACACCTCAGCAGTGGTTTGCTTAAAAATACACAGGTGGAAGACAGACCAACAAAGGTCAAAATTGAAGCACTTCAACTGAGGCGTTAAGGACAAGAAAATAAATGTTGCTCTTCAATATGGCAGCAAAGTAAAGCAATGTAGAGAAGGCAAGATTATCCAAAGGGGCACCTGCAGTGGATTGCTCTTATGTCAGTGCATAGATTGTTTTCACATTGTACTTAGTTGATGAATAACATAAGACCTACAAACCGTTACAGTGTATTTAATGGATTACATAGTGCTGAAAACACCACAGTTTTGCATACAAAAATGTTAGCTATAATGCCAGAGCAATGAAGAACTAGAAGTTGACCAGGCATATCATAGAATACAAATAAAAAGAGATTAGTTATTACAAATCCTATCAATAATACAACACTATTTAAGTCAATTTCAGGGACAATTTTAAATTAATTAAAAAGAATACTTGGCTATCTTGAGGAATGAATAAGCTTATGTTTTGACCTGTATAATCATAACCTGTATAATCATGACTAATTGTTTTGACAACCCATAATGTCACCAGAGGAACACAGTATGTTTATGCTCATCACATTTAATAGATGAAGATGTATGTGGTCATTCATTTGGAGTTGTATTATTCCTTCATTTTGATTATCATTTTCCCAAGTACCATTCAAATTTGACACATACAGACTTTAATGTGCACATCTGTGGTAGTGAATATAATTTATTCACTACCACAGTGAGTGAAGGTGAGGTTGGTTTAAATACTGAATACATTACCTGAACAACCCCAGGAGACATTAATAGAGTATTTAACAGAAGCATGGTTTGGTAAGCAGAGGAGAATCTGCCTTGTCTATTTCCTCTTCTTTTGAATGCAGAGAATAGTCTGTTCTTACAAAACTTGAAACATATAAATCTTGGCACACTGTTACAGAAAAAGGGATCATTCGCTGTGCATTTGATTGAAGTAGCCCTCCTGTTATCTCTTGTGTGAAATCCCTTATATCCACTCAGATATAAACCCATTAGTTTAGTCTGCATCTATCCTGCTAGACAGGAAAAAGGTGACAACAAAAAGAAAAGAAGGCAACAGAGAAGGTATAGAAGTCTAAAGCAAAATCTGAAATTGAGCTGAGGACCATCCTGCTCTATCTGTTACCTCTAGCATTTTTATTAGTCCCCTATACACTCTTCCTCTCTCTCTCTCTCTCTTTTTTAACTTGACTGTTCTCTTAGGTATCTATTACCCTTCCATAGTCTCTGCATCTCTATCCTGCCTCCTCTACCCATCTTGGTCCTTGCTCTTCTCTCATTCATACTCATAGCCCATTTCCCTGTCCACTCCCCTCATTCCTTCCTGCTTCTTTTTTACACCAATCTTTCCCTGCCTTCCTGGTATCACCAACCTATGCTGCCCACTCTATTTCCAACTGCTCTTTTCTGTTGCCTCTCAGTTTTCTCATTTCCTTTTCTTCCTGGACTTTTTACTTTCTTCCTCACTCTGATTTTTCATTCTCTGTTTTTTGTATTGTGTCTTTATTGCTTGTCTAACTTCTTCATCAAGTTTCTGCCTGCTATCTTCCTTTTACCTCCTCTATCAACCCTTTTTGTTTTTATTCCCTGTTGCCCTACCATTCTCTACCAATAACCATGCTGCTCATTTTCCTCTTTTCCCTGTTATCTTCATTCTTTAGTAGAAAACATCATTGAAATATAGGGCAGATTTTATCAGCACAGTTATGTTGCAGACCTGGTCTGCTCTGTAATACAGTAATTTCCATTTCAGTGTATGTAGCCTTTTACTACTAATTCCTTTGAAGTGTGAAATCTATTGTTCTGCTAAAATATTGGAATAATGCATTGCGGGGGGAAAAAACCTATCTGTAATGAAATTTTAACTCTCTAAATCAACATCACAATGTCAGACAGGTATGTAAATAATGAGCTATTTGTACTACCTGTCACTCTACCTTATCTAGAAAATAATTCAGTAGTTCTTACACACAATTGTGCCTGGTATGTATTATGATGTGTGATAACTGTAAAACATTATCAGTGTCAGGAACTGTGCATACTTACATCATTTTTCACTTTAATGGAGCTGAAAGTGCTGAGAACAAAGCCTCACAACTGATGCAAATCTTGTGATTAACATGAAGTTTGAAGGATGCTGTGCATGGGAGAGTCTGCCCAGCCTTGTTTCAGAGCCTTGTTTCTGTAAGCATCTGAAAATGAGAAGGAAAAAATATCTTTAGTGTTTTGGAATTGATTAGGCCTGTATCCAGCTGGTTGCAGGGGTTCTTTGTGTGCATTAAAACTGAGCATTCAGAGAATGATAAATACATTGCAGGAGTTTGCTAAATATTTGTTGTAACTACATTTTCTTTCCTTCTATTTAAAAAACTCACCCTAAGCTAGACATTCTGACTCATTTTATATGTTCACAGAGACTAAGAGGTTCCTGCATTCTTGGAACATATGCTGAAACAGTTTTATCATCTACCCCTGGTTTTCTTCTTTCTCATGTCCATTTGATTACAAAGTTGTCTACGCTAGGAAACCTAGTTAAACAGGCCATGGGAAATGATAATACCAACTTTCAAACTGTAACTACATAGTTAGGAAGAGATCTTTATGTCAGCCTGTGCAAAGAATACAGGCTAACTTGGGTCATTTTGCATTTTAACATGAGATGAGGTAATCAGGAGAGCAGTTTGTGCTGTGGAAGGATGTGCCTGGATGAATTCCACATCCACTTGCTGGCATGGGCTGCAAAGCCCGCTCCACATTTCCTCTCCTCCACGCTTGCTGGGTGCAGTTACTTTTCTCCAATGTGCACCCATAAGAAAAAGACTGATCAGGATGTGAAGAGGTAATGCAACATCAGGGCTGCAGATTTCTGCTAAAATTTAACAGTAAGCTAAATGCTGAGTGGAATGGCAGAACAGAATTCCCGCATGTTGTCATCTGCTGCAGGTCATCTCTTCTTGCACTGCCCATTTTAGCTGTCCGTTTAGAAATGTCCAAATAGAATCTTAGGAATGTTGTATCTCAAGGGATATGTGGCATACATGCAGAATCTTGGAAATGCCACATATCCCAGGGAACCAGCATGGAGCTGGTCCAAAATGCTCTAAATCCTGTGAGGTTTTTTAGGTGCATTCTAATACTGATTTATAGAGGTAATTAGAAAGTAATTATACAGTACTTTAAGCATCCTGATTGGATTTCTTCCATCATCCCAACTACAGTGCTAAAAGTATAAGCAAGCCAAAGAACCTAACCTGGAAAAAGATAACAGACAGGATATTGAAATGATAGTTCTCCTGAACAGCAACAGAAATTGTTGGCTTCAGTAAGACAATTTAATCCACACTCCTTATTTTGAAATACACTTCTAAGCTTGTTTGTGGCCTTCACTTACAAAATTTGAAATATTTACTGTGCCAAAATTATTCAACAAAAAATTTTCTATTAAACTTCTTTCTATTATAATGGGAATGTAACTTGTGCAAGCCCTCTACAGAGGTGTATTAAAATGAAATTTTCTGATATATGAAGCATTTTTGAGATTTTGAAGACTTGTTGATTTGCCTTCATGCTCTTTCTCAAGAGAGATAAGAATGTCATTTTACATGAATGAAATTAGTGACATGGCAGGTTCCCAGTATCTCAGCTACCTATGGAAGAATCAGAGCAGAGAAAAGATTTATGGAATGTACAGGAACACATTTGGGTCTTTAGTGTAAGGGTAGCTTGTGAACAAAAAATTTATTTTTTGCAATTAGTATTTTGTTTCCCAAGGTCTAGTCTTGATTCTAGCCTGCCTTTTCTTGAGTAGGTGTGTAATCCTTTTCCTGTAGGTATGCAATCCTGCTTGGCCCAAGACAGTGAGGAACTTGCAGAGTGCACAGGGTCATTCTTCTTTCCCTTTAAGTATCTTGTGTCTTTTTTTGCCTCCAGTCCAACAAAGCTCCATGCGAATACTTCTGTAGATAACTAGCGTAAGTTTGAGTGTCATTGTTTTAATTTTTACAAGATGGGCTTTTTCAAAAAAATACTTGAGTCAGATCTTTTTCACACTGTTTTCACACTCATGCAGCAAAATTAAACTGTCACAAAATGTTTCTCTGCTTTCCCTGCTCTGAAATGGAGGACTACATCTATTTCTCCTTTCATCTGTTGTAAAGATACAAAACGCCCTGAGGTTCAATATAGAGATTTAAAACCATAAGGAGTTTCCTGTGAGCTCAGAAGTGGTTCTTATGTGTGTGAATATATGCATGCATGTGTGTAGGTGCATCCTGTGAGAAATGAACCTGAAGGAAAAAATCTTAGCCTGGGATTTTCTGGGTTAGCATCTGCTTTGCACAAAAGGGCTGTTTTATGCACCATATTTCTTGTTTTACCCAGATGCCTGTATGAGTTCCCATGCTCCCTGTGGAACAAGGTTGTGATGTCAGTCAGTTCCTTGTCAGTAAAAACTCATCACCTCACATTTTCACCTTCTTTTGCAATCCTGCCCTCGTGTTTTTCAAGTGCCTTCTGCTATGCACTAGATAACACACAGCATTAAAGGCAATCATTTTGAACTCAATGACTTCTTCCTACCATTCTGCTCTGCTTGAGATAGGAGGCAGAACTGTTTTCATATTTTTCTGACTTATTGTCAGCTGAAGTTGAAGTTATTATTGGCACCTCAGTACATGTACAAATGTCACTGCTCTATTCTCTTTGAACACACAAAGAACCAAAAACTAGGTATCCTGGGAGCAATACTTTTGTTTGTACATATTTAGAGTGATTAAGAATTAGGATGGTTGGCTTAAGTAACACTAATTAGGAAATATGTGTGTGAAAAGTCATCTACTGTTTTTTTCATCTATGCAAGATGAACTCTGCTTTCCATGATGAATCATTATGTTGCTTTGCAATTTTTTCCCATATCTCACAAGATCCCACGCAAGCTTTAAAAAACTCACCAAGAAGAGGAAAAAAAGCCAATTTAAATAACATACCCAAGGCTTATTTTCCTCCTCCATTTGCTATGAAATCCCAGCAAAAACATTATGTATGAGCAGTTTTCTATAGATCTTCTGCTAACTAGCTGTTAAACAAGAGGACGAAATTCCCAAGGATGAGAACATGCAAATACCCTAAAGAAACTACTTTTTTCTGAGGGATTTTATGAAGTTCAAGGAAACTTTCTAAAGTGCCAAAGTACTTTGAGACAGAATATCTTCTTGAAGTATCCATGCTGCTGCTAGGCAGCAATCATAAATTGCAGAAGGCATAGATTTTCAGTTCTCACACCATTTTTATGTCTGACAGAATAACTCTATCTCTTATATCTTGTTGCTACCCAAGAAGATTTACTGAGGTGAAAAGCATTGTATCCTTACTGAAAGAACACAGAATACACTTACTATATATATGTCCTATCTAAAGCAGTTTATATTTTTGCAGGAGGCTTATACAGAGTATTTTGTCCTGACTTGAGTGATAAATTTTTGAAAGTTCTCAGGAATAATGAACTGGGAAATGTATTTTCCCTGCAAGGCTCTAATATTTTTTTAGCAGGTGGTTTCAGGATTCTATAAATAATACACATTTTTAGTAGGTATAAAGCAGTTTTGGAAACTGACTGCTAATGGCAAGCTAATCCATGCACCAAAAGGAGAGGTAAAAAAATCCTACCTACTTTTTCCCTAAACTTATAGTGTTGTGATGTTTTGCCAGAGGGTCAGGAAACAGTTTGGACCACAGTGCCTTAGAATATAAGCATACCTTAGAATTTTAATGCCTTAGAATAGGGATATGTGCCTTGGATAATCATAATTTTGATGACAATAATCTGCACCAAGATAAGTTTCTAGGAAAGAATTGGTTAATCCCTTTGTGCATTGCAATATGCTATGAATAAAATTATTGTTCCCCACTGTACCTACTCCTGCCCTTTTCCTGTCCCAATAAAGGTGACTAGAACAATACATTTTGGGAGGTAAAAATAACTAGGACTAACTTTTGATTAAAATGTACTGTTTATACCTTGTGTTGGCATTGAGGTAGTTAATACAGTTAAGTCACAAATAAGAACTGTGACTTTTTTGATTAAACTGTTTTATCTGAAAAAGTGAAGGGAAATATTTCCCCACATTTTGCAAGCTTTCCTACTGTCTTTTCCAAGCAAATAAGCATCTCTTGTCTAGGAGCAAATCCTCTTGTGTAGCAGCTATTTAGCATGAACTAAAAAAAAAATAGAGAAAAGTCATTGACCAAGAAAATAAAAGTTTTTTAGCTTTACTACAGTTGTCTTAACTACTAATGTAGATCTGTCACCATCTCTGGAGGTATTTAAAAGTTGTGTAGAGCTGGTGCTTAGGGACAGTATAGTGGTGGTCTTGGCAGTGTTGTTTATGGTTGTACTTGATTTCCAAGGTCTTCTAAAACCTAAATGATCCTATGGTTGTGTAGAACTTCTTTCAATAAATATTTTGTTTGTTTTTCCTCTGCACACACCCCCAAAAATCACTCAGTTGCTGTGATTAAAATGCAGCATTTTAATTTTTATGTCTTCTTCAACACCTGCTTGCTTTCATTGCCAAAAATACATATTTTGTTATATGAAGCACAATTTTATAGGAAATGCTTAAAAAAGCTAAATGCCAAAATGGTCTTGAAGGGATGACAGTTTTTCAGCTAGACAAATGTGCTTTCTGTATTTTTCCATCTACCTCTCTTCTGGAAAATGAGAATGTTAAGCAGCAGTAAGAAAAAGGCCATATGGAATAGCTGCCTTGAGAATTAGTCTTGAATAGTTTTGCCCCGATGAGGTCTTTCTTCAATACATCAACAAAATGCATTTTCCCTGAGGCAGTTGCTTTTCACCAAATGATGCATTTCAGGAAGTAATATCTGCTTGGTTGCAACTTTACGATTTGGGGAGTAGGATGTTAGTAGGTAGGTTACAGAATTGTCCAAAATTAATTTTTATAAATATGGTTAATAAGAAGGCAGCTTTTTGAATTTCAGACACAATCCAAGAAAAAGCATATAAAATTTGGATGATTAAATAATTTTTTCATATTTACTAAACTGCACTCTGCACACATTGCTCCAACATAAGTTATAGTGAGATGAAGCCAAAGATAGATCTTTACAAGCAAGTTATTGCTTGAAGAATGATGTGAAATAGTCTCTGAAAAAAAACCTACCTGGCCTTTTAAATATCTTATAATCAAAACATAAATAGATTTTAATACTTCTAGTAAAACTCAGGCTGCATTTCAAATGGCATATTTTACTGTGTCCCAAAAGAGGCTCTGGCTGACAGAGGTAATTAATACAGGTTTGCTCAAAGCAACATGAGGTACTCCTGATGTTTTAATTTACAAATGTCTTAATTTTATAGCACAAACCAGATGCAATGGTGGCTTTACTTACAACCAATTACTTGCAAGTAATCTCTTTTTGATCTCTCACGCTTTTCTTCTTCCATATGCACACTTTTCCCCTTACTTGCCTTTTCCACCAAATTAATGCCAATTCTATCCCAGGCATGACCTCTGTTTCTATTCTTCTAGCAATTCCACCTTCCTGCATGCAGCTAGAAATTCCCACACCACATCACAACCAACACCTAAGAACAGTCAGGATGTCTCTGAACTTTCTTGGTTTAGATGATTGGTTTATCAAACAAAGATGCTTGATTAGTCTGCTATAATATAGTAATGAAAAAGTCATACAATATTTAATCCTTTTTACCTATTTACTTTTATATCTAAAATTAATGCTACTGCACACAATATATCTGAGACTTGACTACTACTAAGGTCACATTCCAAGACATGCAGCTGTCTGGATCACATTTCCTTTTTCAGCTATAATGTCTATGCTTGTTGTTCATTGGTTCTATACCTAGTTCCTAATTTCCTAATTTGGTAGATTTATTGTTAGCCTTAATAGATGATTTCAAATTACATTGGATTCATTTATTGTCTTGAAATGGAGAGTCTATGGTGTAGTCAGGAGACATAAAATCCTCTTCAGTTTGATTTTACTGTATTATAATTTTGTTTTCAGCGTCATTAAACTATTTGCCCTTACACCTTTGATACTTCATTGGACACCATCATCCCTATGAAAAACTGATGTGAAGTTTTCATTTCAATCCAAATCATAAACCTCAATTAACTTCAGGTTCTAGGCTGTCTTTACTGAAAAATGCCCCAGTTCTTTTTTTATTTTCTTCAGTAAATTGACCATTTTCTTTTGGCATTTCTCACAGAGTCCAATTGAGCTTTTTCTATAGTTACTTTCACTTTTCATGTTCAGTCTTCATGTCACACCCCTTTTTACTTTTTTTAGTGTTCTTTTCCCTTTACAATACATTTCACTGTCTGTTTGTTGAGATTTTCAGTCTTCATTTAAACAATTTTTGGTTTTTAAAATTTATACTTTGCAAATGGAGATGTTTAACTGGTAATTTTTTTTCACTCTTTACTAATGTTGATGATCACATACATCTTTTCAATATAGTGCAAAGTTCTCTTTGACTACGTACATTCTTGAAATGAAGTGTTTTCTCTCTCTTTCTCCATGGCTTAATGGCAAAACAGGACGTCAGTATAAGAGCTAGGGAAAAATATATATGTTTGTATATTTTCAGGTGTAGTAGGAATATAAAACAAATAACTGAAGAATGTGTATTTTCCAGATGCATAGTAGTGGGTAAAATGATTAAAATTATTAAAAAATAACTTTGTCTTCATTACTTCAGTAACTGTTTGCTTTTTTTTCCCCCATGAATAATATATTGATAATACTTGACACCATCATGAGAGAGAAAATTCAAATGCTTTAGATCTATAAAATTTGTTCTGTTCTACAAGTGCCCAGAAAAGTATTAACACTGAATACTATTATTACTCTGCATGTTGACACTAGGAATCTTTTACCTCCCCTAGGTCCAAACAACTTACAAATAATGTAATGAAATTACTTAATCATTTGTCACTGAAATAAAGATAATGGAGACACACCAGGGAATTTTTAGTATTAATGTCTGGGCTTGGATCAGGAGTGTGCTTTTGATACGCATCTCTTGCTCATTCTCCCCTGTTCAGCCTTGGCTCACATCTCACAGCAATCTTGGACCACATGCAGTGAACCTCTTTGGGATAAAATTAACCTGGAAGTTGTGATCTGTGAGCGCATGTGAGCACTCCAGCTACAAGTGGGCACGCAATTCATTGCATGATGTCCAAGATAAAGCAGCCCTGGTGTGCAGAGAGCACAGACCTCAGCTCTTCAGCTCCACTGCTCTCTTCCTACTGGCCTGTATTACCAACTAAGGTAGGCAGAGCTGCTGATCCTTTGGAAATCAGAAGTACAAGGCTTAGTTTAAAAAATTCATGAAGGAGATGTTTTATAGGAGACTAAAATGCTCAGTGTTACCCTCATGGCCATATTTCTGTTCTTCCAGAACACTAAGCAGTTTTCTAAGGAGTGCTATAGGACTTCCAGAATCATTACTTTAATTCTGGTCTTGTATGAGAAAAATGAAACTTTTCCCTATTCAGTTGAATAAAAACATTGACCACTGAAGTATTCTGTATATCTGCAGTATTTTCAACATTGGATTTAATGGGCAGACACCAGTATTTAATTTTATGTTTTCAAGTAAAAATGCTTTTTCAAATTCTTCAGGTCAGAGAAAGTGTAGAAGTGAATAGAAGGAGGTAAGTGCAGGAAGGGCAACAAAATCTGTAAGTGATATGTTATGTTTAAAACAATCCCTGCATTCTAAAATCTCTGTAGCAATGTATTAGTTTGAAAATGGAATCTTAGAAACTGTCTAATCATCAAAGTTAGTTAATTGAATTAAATTGCATGATAGTCCAGTTATAAATGGATGCAGACCAGTACCATCCCCTCTGAAAGGCATTTGAAGCCTGAATACAAATATTTGCAGTTCTGTATTAACTGAAGTGTGAGGTAAGTACAAAAATCCAGTAAAAACATGGTCAGGAACAGAAAGATTTATTTTTTATATAAGATATTTTCTAGATTACCAGCTTTATTCTTTTCTAAATGAAGGATTGGCAGCCAGAAAATATTGCCTGAACTTGAAAGAGTACACAGATTCTTTCACAGCCTAGGTGAAATCTTGATTATATTGCTATCTTGTCCACATTATTCACCTATGTCTGCATCAGTGGCATGCATGCTGTGAAAAAAAAATCGCCACAGACTAGAACTGTGACCTGTTGCAGGGAATAGATTGTTTTCTGAATTTTTGAGATGTATTACTTTGGGGAAATTCTATGACATTATTGACTGACCTTCTGTAGGACTACTGAGAAATGTACTGCAAGATCAAAGCAAATTAACTTTTATATTTTGATTGAAGCTTTTAATTCTTCAGAATAATTTGCCCTTTGATTGGGAGTTGTGCTTTTCTTTCTGTCATGGGTTTCTTGGGTTTACTAGTAATGGCTGAAAAAAGTGTACAAAAAAACCTTGTGAAGTTGCAGCGATTATTTACAATATAAGATCTTCAGTGATTATTTACAAAGCCTTCAATTGTCCAAATATACGCATAGTGTAATATTTATCATTTCTGTTGCTCCTCTGCATGATCAACCATCTTCCTTACTGACCACCATTTATCAATGATCCTCCACTTAATTTTTGCAAACTTCTAGATAATGAAAAGCAGGTTTTAAACTTCCAGGATGAAACACAGAACAGTCAAGGCCTCCCACTGCCATTATGGGGCAAAGGTGAGTTGGACAGCATGCCCATGGAGCTGCCCAGGCAGGGAGCAGCTGCCAGAGAACATGGGGATCTCCAAGGGAGTATTTGTGGATTGGAGAGGCTGTCTGGCATAGCTGGAGGGTTGGTGGGAGACAGGGTGTGTGGAGGGAAAGCTGGAGGCCTGTGACTTGTGATGGAACAGGGGCAGCTGCCTGTCTGCCCACAGACCTGGGGCTGCAGGGTGGGCTTGGGGACAGCCAAGGGCCAGGGGTGCTGGAAAGGCACATTGAGATTGGAGCTGTGCACCAACACAGGGAGCCCTCACTCCTGGTTGTGGGGCTGGGACCTGGACCTGCAGGGGACCTATGGTCCTCTGTAGCCCTGACCATGTCATCCTCAGAGGTATTTTTCTGGGCAGGGGCTCAGACCCAGCACTCTGAACAGTGCTGCCAAGGTTTGCAGCACTTGGACTTCATTCTCCTCTGTGTCCGTGTGGGCACCAATGATAGTGCCTGGGGAGAGCTCAGGCTTACCAAGAGTGACTGTAAAGGTCTGGGGAATGCAGAGAACTTGGGGGGGGAATCTGTTTTGTTCAGAAGAGGAGGCTTTGGGGGGAGGAGTAACACCTAATAGCAATTGCCTGGACAACAAGGAGGCAATCAAGATGGAGCCAGGCCCCTCACAGCTGGGCAAGGTGGGAGGATGTGAGATCAGACTGTAAATTGAACTTGGGTAGAATAGATAGAAAACCTATCCCTTCACGGTGAAAAGTCAAGCATTGGAATCAGTTGGCACAGAGGTTGTGCAGTCTCTGCTCTCAGAAGATTTCAAGACCTGAATGTGTAAAGAAAGCCCTGAGCAAAGCTGTCTGACCATGTAGTTCACCCTTTGTGAGCAGAAGGTTGGACTAGAGAGGTCCTGAGGATCCTTCCAACCTTGCAAGCCTAGGATTGAATCATGATCCTATGCACTGTGTAGGAGTAAAAGCTAAAATAAAATTTCTGAAATGCAACAGGATAGAGATGATCTGGCATGCCAAGTGCCGTTAGCTTAATCTGTCGTGTGTTGTCATATCACAATGAGCCATAATGCAATATGACTAAAGCAATCCAAAGGTACCTACAAGTCACCTCCCAAGGTGACAGATTTGAAGGAAAGTATGAAAACCTGATTGGTTTTCTGCCAAGTGAAAAGCATCTTTAAAATAGCATCACCTATTCAAAACACTTTTAGAGTATATTTACTGTAATAAAAGAGTTAAGGCTGTAAGCTTTTGTGTTTTCTGCAGGATTTAAGTTGCAGCCCTCCCCAATGCCGGTTTAGCTACTATGGACCTTCTGTCACCAAAATTTCTGCTCAGCTATTAAGGATGTTTTTAGCTGAGTGTTTTGTTCTGGCAGCAAAAAAGAGACACTTCTCACAAAGTAAAAGGTTTCTCCCAACTCTGTGAGCAAAGCATTACATAGGTTAATATTTGGGCTCCTGATGGGAAAAAAGCCCCACCCAATTTCCCTGGTTTCACAGGAATAGTTTGCTTTTAGTGTTCCTGTTGAATCAGTATTGTTCTGTCACCAGAGTTGCAAAGAACAGACCCAGTACACCACCTGAAAGTTATCATAAATATGTAGTATTGATTTTTTTTTTTCTTGCACTAAATAAAAGTTAAGAAGATGAATTCAGGTTCCACATTAATGTTTAATTTTGCTTTGTTTGGGGAACTGAAATCCTGAGCAACCTAGTAGAGTTTGTGTGTCACTTTTGGTATCTGTGAGGACCAGTTTAAGACCAAGGCATGAAATTTTGATGTATGGATGATTTAAGCTTACCTCTAGATAGACTAGAGTGCACATATCTGTGTAAATGATAAATTCAACAGCTACAAACCAACTGGCCAGTTACAGTGTATGCTCACAGCATGCCCACCCTCTTCTTTTCATTAAATGAATGGGAGAGACTGGATTTAAAAGATGTAAAGATCTTCTGTGCCCGTCCCTTATGGACAATGGAAATTGAATTTTTGTGCATTCTTGAATGAGTAAAGGGCTTATCAAAATATTCCATGGTCTTGTGTGTTTCTAGATGGTAGAACAAACTAACCGAAGTTACCATGAGTTATGATAACATGGAACTTAGCCCAGTAAGTTTTACTTTTTGTGATGGTAGATGGATGTATGCATCACCTGCATATTATAACTCAGATATAATAGAGAAATTACCCAGATAGGGTTATGCATACAGTAGTCAGACTTAACTGTTTCTTCAGGAAATAGTTTAGTTGATCTAGAGAATCATCAAGGGCCCTATATAGGCATGCTGTAACCCAAGCACTCAGAGGTTTACTCCACAGTGTTAGCTAAAACAATTAGTGTATACATTAATTTTCTTGCATGTATGGGCAGAAGATAGTATAAGAGTCCTGGAAGTTTTCCAAGCTACTTGTGCTCAGAATTTTATTCATTCTTTACTCATTCCACTATACATATTTTAAACACCCAAAACAGGAACTTGTAGTTATTTAACCTCCCTTGAATTTCTAACCATTTCTAGGGAGTGCCTTACTCAGAAATTCAGATTGGACTTAGCAAGAACATGCCATACATTATATAGGTATGATGGGTGTGTGGGATATATATGTTTTTCTCACTTTTGGAATTCCAGTAGTCTCATGTAATTCTTTGACAATCTCAGACCACCCACTCCCCTTTCACAAAACCACATGAATAAAAAATATTATTACTCAGTAGTTGTTTAGTGTAATCACCAGAAATGTTAATATTTTCTTCTTTCCTAGATAGCTGTAATATGCTAGGAAGACCAGCTATTTTTGTGACTTGAATGTCTAAACTGGCTGGATCATTAATAAAATGTGAGGTCACCATAGACTCCACTGTTATGTTTCTCCTTCAGTTAGATGTGCATTAATTTTTCAAAGAGTGGTTAAGAAACCATATGTGCTTATTGATTTACAAGAATTTATTTTAATATTTATAGAGATATACAGAGAGGTTCACATAATATTATTCAGAGAAATGGATAACTTGGCATTTGTTTTGCATTTTACTCAATCAAAAAAGTTACTTAGAGAATTGCTTAAAAATTTTTTGGACATAAAATGGTGGGTTAAAAATATTTTCCTACTGCTGGGCATGTGATAGACAATTTCAGAGATAGCATGGCTGATGACATGTGCATATACACATTACTATGGCAGACACAGTTACTAAGGCATAGGTGTGATTGCTTTTGCCAGTACTTCACATAGCAATCAGAAGATGTACTGGAAAAGGATTTGGTATCCAGCACGTAAATGCCCATGCTCCATGGATTACTGTCTAGTACTTGGGGTTTACGGCATTTTTACTGTGTATTACGGGATGGCAGCAGAGTAGTGAAGGAAATAGGATGACCCAGGAATTAGTCATCAACCATGGTGTTTTTTTAACTCTATCTTATTCATTTGTTTATTGCTAAATTCTCTCAAAAAATTAATCCCAAGAAAACACCTAATACTTTGCCAGCAATTGGTTATGTTGTAGTTAAAATGAAATCAAAAATGCTATTTTAGCCATCCAAGTGTTTTATTTAGTGAGTGGCTCCACCTGTGGTAAAATGGTTTTTCTAATGGACAGTCCTATGCTCCTGAACATTTGGAAAATCAGAACATGATGCAGCTTGTGGCTAAAAGAGTATGCCACATTATGGGAATTTCTGCTGGAGTCCCTTGTTCATTTAGAGCAACAGCTCTGTCCTGTGACAGCTGGTGAGTGGGTCATGACTGTGCTCTGAAACCTCAAAACCACATTAGGCCTTAGTCAGTGGCCAACCTGTTGGGACAGTACAAGGCAAAAATGGTTGTCCTACAGTTGTGCCCTCCACTGTGATGCACAGAAATAGGAATCTGAAAAATGTGCAGGGCTTCAGGGATATAAAGCAGCAAATCTCCCTAGGGTACATAATCAATTTTTCCTCTCCTCCCTGTTCTCTCTTTTAGTACTGACCAGAACAGAATGCTTTTAAATCACTCTGTCAATCCTGACAAATACTGGAGTTGGTCTGTCAATGTTAACATTGACTGGGAAAGGATTTGATGCTTGCAATGTCATGAACACTAGATTTTTTGCAAATATATAATCAGGAAAGATTTTTCCAAAACTGTGTATTCACATTAGTGAACACGAAGTGTTCTGATTAAAGCCAGTTTAGAATGACACTGAAGAAATACTTTCAAAGAGCCCTGAAAACATTGGACATGCTGTTGTTATGACACTGGAAGGGGAAATTTAAGTCTCTCAAATCCCTACATTTTTGCTCCTAAAACTTCCTGAATGCATGCAAATCTTGATACAGAGCTATACGATTATTAACAACTTGAAGAAAACTGTAGGCCATTTTTAAAGTTTGCATTTGGAAAGCACTAGGGGAGGAGAATTTTGCATATTCTTGAGGCAGTATATGAGGTTTGTTCAGTTATTATGAAAGAGAGTGTGAGATTTTAATCACTAAAATTCCTGAACATTATAGCTGAAAACTGTAAAGAGGAGGGTCATTCAGGAGGACAAGAATACTGTGGGACACACGAAGAAGGGTCATTGTTTGAAATATTTTCTATAACACTAAAAACATGGTACTTCTCAACTCTTCCACTCCTAAAGCCCATAGTCCATGAAAGCACTATATTAACTTTGAGTTAATTAAAGATTTTAATTTCTTGTTTATTTGTGATCCCTTTTAAGTCCTTATAAGTTGTAAGATTTGCTTTACTGAAAAGTTATATTGCTTCTTGATGACTCCATGTGATAGAAAGAAACTAGGCTGGCTAGTTTCTAGCAGAAACTAGCCTAGCTGAAGTCTCCATTTAACTGCTAAAATCTGAAAGTCTTTGCAAAAGAACCTGTCAAAAAGACATCTTCACATTTTTTTCTTGTTACGAAATACAAACAGAAAATATCTGTGGGTGTTTAAATGGAGGATTTATCAGGATTTACTTTTTAGTTAAAAGCAGAACAAGGACCTCAAAGGGAAAAAATAACTGCTAGGATGCCTACGCAGGGATTACCAGAGTTAAGGCACTCTGAATAAACATTTTAAGAATAAATTTCCCATTTTTCAGGTAAGCGTGGTTATCATATTGTCCTATTGGCTTTTTTCCTAATGAAGGAGTTTTGGAAGGGCACTCTTGTTTTGGTGTGGAACAAACTATAAATCAGCTCAGCTGAACTTAAGAAAAAAGTTCTGTACTTTGACTGTACCTCCTCACTGAAAAATACCCAATGCCTGAGCTGCCCCTGTGCACCCTGGATGCCTTTCAGTGCACCTTGACTCAGATGTTTCCAGCACTCTTTTCCCCTTCAGCCCACACCTGAGATGCTGGGAGTCCCCTGCTTCCATGTTCCCTGTGCTGTTACTGGGCAGAGCTGGGCTGATGAAAGCTGTTCTCTGGCTAGTGGCCATCAGGCCAGCCAGTGACTGCAATCTCAGGGCTCAGGCAGTGCCTCTCAGGCTGTGCCATGCCCTGATGGCAAGTGCCCAAATTTCAATCTTTTGCAGTTGAAGCACTAACAGTACTCAATTCAGCAACTGAATTTTATGAAATTTGTGGGAAACCAGAATTGGTGGGACCTCTGGACCTGATGAAATTTGAATGTGACTGGTCAGTGGATTTAATAGGTTTGTGGATTTTTATGAAAAACATTTCTGAGATGTTTCCAAGCAAAATGTTTGGGATCAAGTAAGATATCTTTGCCAATTAAGATGATTAGGGGATTGGAGCATCTCTCTTATGAGGACAGGCTGAGAAAGCTGGGCCTGTTCAGCCTCAAAAAGAGACAACTGAGAGGAGACCTCATCAATGTCTGTCAGGGTCTGAAGGGGGCTGCCAAGATGATGGACCAGGCTCTGCTTGGTAGGGCCAAGCAATAGGACAAGAGGCAGTTGGCAGAAACTGATGCATAGAAAGTTCCACCTGGACATAAGGAAGAATTTCTTTATTATGTGGGTGACCAAGCACTGGAGCAGGTTGCCCAGAGAGGCTGTGGAGTCTCCCTCACTGGAGATATTCAAGAACTGTCTGGATGTAATCCTGTGCCATGTGCTCTGGATGACCCTGCTTGAGTAGGGAGGCTGGACCAGATGACAGACTGTGGTCCCTTCCAACCTGAGCCATTCTGTGATTCTATGGTCCTGCCTCTTGTTTATGCTAACAATAAATGTGAAATGGTCACAGCTGAAGAGCTGATGAAAGAGCAGGCATGGCTCTTCACACACGTATGCACTAACATTCAGTTTGTGGGGGAAGCTTGCTGTGTTGGGAGGAGGAAAGAGGAAATACTGTTTTCCAATGTGTAGGCTTGTAGCACCTGAAAAGCAACAGTTTATTGTAAAGGGTGATTCAATGGACCTTCTCTAGAGCAGTAGCCATGGCAACCCCTTTGCACTGGACCAGTAGCTCTAAAAATTGTGAGAGCTGAATGAATTTATACAGGACATTTGTATGCGTTTGCTAAATACATGAAGATTTCATTTCATGTTTCAAAATTAAGTTTCTAGTATTAGTATTTAAACACAGTCAATCGTATAAATATAGGGACATAATGTATTTTTAATCTTATAAATCTAGCTCTAACACTCTTTTTCCAGCAATGTATATTCTGGTATTTGTTAAGTCAGACTCTGTTATTAACTGAATCTGCATTCAATCTGTCAAGCAATTGAAAAAGGAATCCAACTTATAATTTTCTCAACCCACTTGTCTGTGTATGACTCCTTGTGAAACTGTCTCAGGATGTTACTTACTGGCAGTCACCATTCAGTATTGTCCACGACTTCTGTAATGTGAAGCCCTTATTCATCCTTATGAACCCCTGCCATATGAAAAGAAAATTACATTACCGTTGATGCATGCAGACAACCTGCATAAAATCTGCCTTATTCCTGATTACTAGAGCTGTCATTAAAAAAGGAGCCATGAAGTGAATGAACAGAAAGAAGTTTTATTTCTCCTACTGTTGTAAATGTAGTGTGAACAAGGGACCAGAAATTTTCTGAATGTATTTGTTCTGATAATCCATTTCTTTTACATTCTATTTCTAGGGTTTTCTGCTTTGTGCAGGAGGTAATCAGCAAAACACTTCTGTATTTTGTTTAATACTGCTCCAACTGAATTTTGTTTAATAATCTCCAGTCCTTGAGATAGGATTGTTATTTTTGAGACATTTTTAATCTTTTATTCTCCTAGGTTTAAAGAATCTTTAACACACAACAACCTTTATCATCCAAAAGTAATTTATATTTAGCAGGAATATTTAATTACTTTATTGCTTAAAAAATAAAACCCCAAATCAAATACAGTGATTTATGCCTAATCTGCCTGAAAATTTTGCTTGTTCCCTTTTATGAGCTAGACAACAACCACTGTTTGAAATTCTTAGTTTCTGATTCATTTTTTATTTTCCTAACAGTCTTCAATGGTTTCTACTGTAATCAAGAAATAGAAAACAATTGAAAATATTTAACGGTGGAAACCCCTTTAGTTAGAGGTAAAAAAATGGAATTTTCAGAATTTTTCATCTTGCATCTGAAGTAAATATCTAACAAAGCTTTTAACTTCAGATAATTTTTCAATACTTATGTAATATCTCATTTATGTTTCTATTTTACTTCCATGTTTTGCCTTCAGAAAGGTGCGTTCCCCACTCGTGCATTCAAGTGATAGCTGCATGGAGCGATGATTTGGAAATGTAAGATCGCAGTTGTCAGCAGAAATAAAAAGTCACTTTTTGTTTTGTGAAGCAGGATTTTGAGGGCTAAAGATGTCTGGGGTGGATATCAGGCTGTGTTTCCTTGTTTGTTAGAGCTTATGTAATGTGAATTCACTTGCTTTGGCTGCTCCTTAGATGCTCTGTGTGACAGTGATGTTGATCGTAAAACCTTCCAGGATATATAGGAGAGGAAAATGGCCAGGGAGGCATGCAGAAAGCTTCTGCTGATTGTGCTCCTTCACCAGTCAGCATCTGTTAAAAATAAATCAGCCCAAAAAAAAGCAAACTTGAAATGGGATTCTAAGTCATAAACAAACTAATCTGTTTGTGTGTGCTCATGTGCATACCAAGTAGGGATACCAAGTTCTCCTTGAATCTGAAAAACACCATGAATTGGCATGCACAGGAAGTTCACAACTAATTCTTTTAGCTGATATTTGTCTTACAATAGCATAGAAGACTCCCACATAGGAATTACTGGCGGATAATACAATGGAATTCCTATCCAAGCATTTTATGGACTAAGTACCAGCTTGTGGGATAGCTCCATACCTCCTGAATTAGAAATTCTGCATAGAAAGCTTTGTGCTAATAAAAAAGCATATGCATGTAGGGTCTGTGGCTTTGCATGTGATAAAAGTCAAATCCATCCTCCACGTGTCCCACCTGCATATCAGGGCCTGACAGGATTGTCCTACAGGACCACCAACATGGCATGTTTGCTTCAAATTTGGACTGTAACAGCTCCTGTGACCACAGTAGCTATAATTATACTGCTTTTATTTTGAGTTTTTGTTGCAGGAAGCTGCAATATACTTGAGTGTGTATTGTGGTAATGCAAGTCACATTTTCTTAGCATCAAAATTATTTATGTATTCCTTTTTGACCTAACCTGGCTTTGCTTTTTATTGCATGCGAATGAGACATTTTGATGTAAAGCATGGTAATACATTGGAGAGGCTATGCTGAATAAACTATTTTACACAGAGTTAAACCCCAGCAGGTTTAAGGCTTTTGTCACTTTGGTTTTGATAAAAAATAATTATGTATGTCTTCCTTGATTTTTCTGTCACAATGAAGAACATAGATCTTGAATTTGCTAGCTGGACCCTTTAGTCAGACTGTGTCAAGGATTTTATTTACCACTGTGATTGAAAACTCTTTCTTTTCTGCCTTAGGGCTTCTGTGCATAATTTTGACAACTTGCTCTTTATTAAACAAATTGTGTCCATCTTTAAAACTGCTGTTTTCCTTATTTACTTGCAAGGTTTGAATATCCAGCTCCAAGAGGAAAGGAAAAGCCACACGAAAGCAAAATGTCAAGGTAATTTAAAACCAAAGGGAAGAGGTTTATCTTTTCCAGGTCTTTAAAAGCTTTGCTCTGCACTCCTGTTTTGCTTTTCAGTTACAGCCCTTTGTGTTTCCTTTGGGCTGTGTTGTGCAAGATTCTCAGTGCTCTACCTCATGTTCCACTTGTTTCCACCAAAGCAAGAGGAAATCATTGTATTTCATATGCATATAATTTCAAATCCATCAGATAAGCTCCTTATTTAGTGGGCTTTCTCACCACTTTCTCTCCTTGCTCAGGACTCCTTGTCTGCCTCATTACAAAGTTTCCAGTGAAGCTAAGAGTAATATTTTTGATCCTAAAAAAATCTTGGCCTGGAACCCCATGCACAGGGGTACTGCCAGTTGTATAATTAATGAGTAACTGGGTGGTTATTCTGTGGTGAAAACTGAGGAAAATAAGTGTATAATGATCCTTAAGTTGAGATCTTTGAGAAAGCATTGATTTATGCACTGACCTTTCATGGATTTTATTGGAGAATTCCCTTTTGAAGTAAGGATGTGTTCCTGAACCGGGGTGGCTCCTGTTCTGAAATTGTTCAAGATCTGGCAACCTGCAGCACTGGTGATATATTGAGTTATCTGTAAAAAGAAGATAGCTTGGCTACCACAAGTATTCTCAGTCACAAATTAGCCATGGCTTGTGTGAGCTAGTTCACTGTATATTTGAGAGCACAAGCATTGCATAGTAAATTAGCTGGTATGGAGACGTAATCTGCCACAGACTTACTGCTTCTGATGCCCAAACCTGTGGTTTAGGTATGCTCCCTGTAAGTCCTTGACCTTCAAGCTGTACTTCAAAAGCAGTTTAATGGGGAGGCATTTGTGGGAGGCCAAAAATGCAGAAGAAGTGTTCTTTGAGGAAGCAATTTGGTGTTTTTTATTGCATCTTTTTGGTAGTGTTCCTGTCTTATGAAAGATCTGATACAACATTGCATGGTAATCGGATTTGGTTTTGTAGCTGAGAATTGATTTCAAGATGTTAGATCACTCTTGGAATTTTAAACATAAATTTTGAAACATAAATAAAACTGAAATCAGTATAAGGGAGAACCAACAGTTAAATGGCAATAATAACAACTTTCCTCTGTGTATTGGAGTAACACTAGAAAGTATATAATGAATTTTATATACATCCAGAACTAGTAACATCAAAGATCATTCTGTATATGAATGGTGAATGAATGTATCACCTTGTCTTAAAAATGCACTAACAAAAGGAAGTAAGTGCAGAAGGCAGCTGTAGAAGTAGTGTAACTCTTTTTCCTTTTGCCAGATAACAATGCATGGAAACTTAAGAGACTGACTCAAAGGCAATTACTTGAACAGAGTGCTACTGATTATGAGAGTTTTTAAAGTCTGTGCTTAAAATTGCCACTTTCCCTTAGGCATGTACCCGTCAAATTCTAAACCTATTGAGGAGTATATTATAAACCAATAAAAACCTGTAATTCTCTTTCATTTTGCAGTTTTCCTCTAAGACTAATTTTTTATAAAGACTAAATATATAATATATATAATTCATAAAGACAAAAACTAATATTATGCTATATATATTAAAACTAATAAAACCTAAATATTTTTCTGTTGAAGGAGAAGGGATAGGAAAGAAAAAGAAGGCATCAGTGATACTAGGTACAGTCTTAGAAAAACTTATTTTAAGCTTTACTACCTTTAAAGTACCATCAAATTAGAACTCATATCTTGATGTTCACACCATGAACCAAAATATCCTTGCATCATCAGAGTGATATCAAGAAGCTCTAGAATTTTCTGTAACCTGAGTCTGCTCATGCAGTTATATTCAGATGTTTCCTTATTTCTCTGCATGTCTGAGTGCGTGTGTGCATGCTCATGAATGTTTCTCAGTTTTTCATACTGGTGTCAGCTCTAAGAAAATTTTAAGAGCTAATACCTGCTCTGGTGGAAAAGAAAGCTTTTCTGTTTTTTTCCCCTAGTTCAAGTGAAAATTTCACATTAATATTGGATGAAATTCTGAATATGTTGTTTTATTTTATTTTCCTCTTCTCATAGTCACTATTTGGTAGCCCCTGCATTATCTAACTGCATGCACTGAATCTTCTTCTCATTGCTATTTATCACTGTTGATTTATTAGAAGAAATTCAAGGTTAGTCATTAGCAAACACAGCCATACTTTCTTGCTGATACAGAATGTAGTTTTCAGCAGTGGGAGGAAAATTCCCTGACAGAATTGTCTGCTCTTTGAATGCTGCCCATAGAGAGGGAAGAAGGAGAGAGAGATTCTCTGAACAAAAGAAGCAAATCTGCTTTGACAGCTGCCAGTGCAGCAGTGCAGACCACACCACTTCAAAGCAGTGATGCTCTCTCCCATCAGCGTCACTATCGGTGCTGCTGGGCTTTCTCTGGTCACTCTGCAGGGATAGGATAAGTACCTGAATTCTCAAGTATTTTCTATTATTCTCATTCCTCCTGGCTCAGGTGAAGACATGGTGCAGAACCGTTATCTGCAGTCCTCCCTCACTGACAGAGGCAGGTAAATTTGTAAGCCTGGTCTGTCAGCTCGTGATAAAGACTGTCTCTGGGCAGGCAAATAAATGACAGGTCCAGGACACGAACACTAATAATGAAAACATTTTTAACCAATATAGCTGATGTCAATAATAATCTATATTCAGCTATCTAATAGAAAACATTATTTTTACTGTGAAATAGTTGTAATTTCTATTCTTCCCTTTTCTGTCTTGTGTGAGGAGAAGAAATGTTTACTGGCAATTAATTCTTTGACTGACTCTCACAGTCTTCATAGCTGTGTAAGGTAAGAAACTACAACACAAGCTGCCAAAATTGTGCAGTGAGCCATGTCTACTGGCTCTTTATGTCCTTGTAGTGAAGTTATCAAGGCAGAAATGAAAAACAACCTAATGTCTTCTGAGGTGCAAACACTGCAATGGGTTCACATTACGTCACTGTCATGCTTATGAAATATAAGAGAGACACAGAGCATTTGTCTCTTTCATCAACTAACTCAGCTCTCTCAACATTGCTGGTGGCATGAAAGCAGGTTGAAAAAGAAAAAAGAAAAAGAGCTATGACTGAATTTTAACTATCTGTGTGGCTGAGTCTATTTCTGATCTTTGCCAGGCCCTGGTATTTTCCAGTATACTTTTTCAGTATTTTAAACACTGTTGTGGATGGGTTGGCTATCCCAGAAAACAGAGAGCAATATGGAGAGGCAAAAATAAGGGAGGGCAAGGCTCTGATTCAGAGTTTGTTATTACTATGTATACATATGTAAAAGCAGGGTAGGTTTAACTGGCACATTTACTCAGACTGCAGAGGGCAAAAATGACACTCATTCTTCTTGTGACAATGGCTAAGGAAATCCAAGGTGATCTGAATTACCTTCTGTGAGATATGCTAGTAAGTAGAATAAATATTTAAAAATCCACACATCTCTGCACGCAATATAAACAGAATCTTGGGTTGGAAGGGACCTTTAAAGGCCATCTCTTGTCCAATGTCCCTAAAATGAGCAGGAACATCTTCAACTGGAACAGGTTGCTCAGAGCTCCATCCGGCCTGACCTTGAAGTAAATATGAATAATGTGAACAACTTGAAATTGCCAGTACCTAGTGTCTTTCACTGTAGTGATAGGCTGCATAGCAAGTCTCTTCTGCTTGGTGCTTGAGACTCTCATGCTACCAGAGAGTAGTTTGTAAATCTCAGTTTGTAAATATCAGTTTGTAAATCTCCATGTATCAGCTTGCACTGGATCCACCAGTATATCCTTGTTTTGCATGTGGGCTTTGGTATTCCTGCACCATGTTCCTCCCACCCTTTCAGTTCTAGTGTTAGTGGCAACACCTTCTGTCTGTGTACACACTAAATCAATATATGTCTCTACAACCAAGAGGCTGACAGGAAAATGTAACTACACTTGACAGAGCCTTCCTGTGTTCCACTGCTCAGAGGCGTTACTTGGAATATGGATCATAGTTATTTTTTTGTTTGATGTTAATAATGACTTGGAAATAGATTGTCACATGCAATTTATTATAAACAAAAATGTATTTTCCAGTGTTAAGTGTTATCCATGTTTTCTAGATCATGAACATAGGAAAAAATATTTGATAAGGAAAAAGAGAGTGGTTTCCTGTAGAAAAATGGAATATCTAAGGCAAAGCTTTTTCTTAGCTTGATCTGAGGGGTACAGTGCAGTTTGTTTCTGTATAAAATGGTTATGTTTTTGTTGTGGTTTAATTGTGTTTTGAATTGGGTTTAATACATGACACTCAGTTCAGAGTTGTGCTGTATGTAATATCAAAGTGACCTCTCTGTGCAGGAATACTGCCTGCTTATTGTAACACACCTGGGACTCTCTTGGGGCTTAGAAAATATTTTGCATTTCTGGATTTATTCTTTCAAGAAAGCTAGCATTTTTCTGCACTTTGCATGCTTAAATGTGTAGAAAGAATATTTAGTGTTTGATGTGTAACATAAATAGCATGTATTGTTAGTAGATATCAGGATAGTGTGATACGGATTACAATGGAAACTGAAAAGCTATAGCTTGGTGCTCCTTTTTTTGCCTTGGGATTCAGGAGATGTAGGTAAGCTTGGGGTTATTTTGTTCAGGCTTTTGTTTTTCTGTTTGTTTTCTATTTCATATATTATCTGTGTGCCTGAGTGCTGCTTTTGAATCCAGGACTTGTTTTAATACCACCAAGATAAATGCAAGTGTTCATGTTACCCTGGCAGGGCTTTGTGCTTAAGCTTTTTATCTGTGAAACAAAGATGTTGAATAATGGCTCACCTTGTCGGCATTATAAGGACAAATTCTCTAGACTTTGTGAGGTAGAGGTACAAGGATAACTTCAGGTTTTGGCTTGTAAGCATTTTTTAATGTTATGTATAATGAAAAGTTGTTTGTCTTAAACTGTGTTCTTTGGGGAAAATATTAGTGGTTAAGAGCACAGAGACAATCTTCATTTACATCACCCTTGTATTCAAATTCCAAGGAATCTGCAGCTACAAAGTGTACCATGATTATTCACTGTGCTGTGATCAAAACATAGACTTGGGACCAGGCACACAAGATGTGCTGGCAGGGTGTGTGATTAAACACAGGAACAGAGATGGGGTAGGTCTGAATTGCCTCTGGTCAGCTGTCATCAGGGACAACTCTCAGTCCTTCCCCAAACAGAGTTATCTGTGCTACCTTTTTCTTGGGACCAAAAGGGTACAATGGATTGTTTTAGCTTCAGCAAATATGCCATGCAAAGCTCCCCACTGAGACTGCACTAAGTGTATTTAGAGTACATTTCCAGCTGTGTGTTTTGATTACTATTGACTGAATCACAAACCTCACGTGGTTAGTGGCTGAGGCAGGCTTATCATGGAAAGTGATAATCTTTGGATTGTGCCCCACAGTACAGACACAAATAAACCCTCCCTTCACCCCATCACATGTGCAATTTCCATGAATATATATTTTTATCTTTCTAGACTTTTTGCATCTTGACATATGAAGAGAGAACACAAATCTCATCTCTGAAAATTGTATGCCAAGAGAAACAGCAATACACTCTGCCTCCTGTTCCTAGCCTTAGTTTGCCATGATTATTTCAAAAGATCAGATTCATCCAGAAAACAAAATAGAGATCTATCTTGTGAGGAAAAGAAAACATCATCAGTTTTCTTTCCAAGCAAAGGACAGCATGAGAGTTAAGTCACAACTGCATTTTCTTACTTGTTTAGAGCTTTCATTTTCACTATTTAGGTTCCTTTCTATGGTAGCAGAATGTTACTGTTCATTAATCCAAATTCTAGTTGTGGCTGTGGTACAATTAATCAGTAGCTGGAGATAAAATAATTGCATATTTCTGATTTTCCTAATTTGTTAGAGCACTTTTGGCAGTTACTGTTAGCTGAGCAAGAGCTGTGTTCTCAGAAATTATTCACTGGGGTATATTCCAGTTACAAAGCTGCAGTTCTGGGTCATCTAAAGGGTGTGCTGAAATGAAGTGAGGGAAGCATATGAAAGTTGCTGCTGAAAAAAAACTTACTGAACCAAAATTAATGTGGTGTTCAGAAGAAGGATTTTTTTAATGTCTAGCTTCAAACATTACTTTCCCATGGATCAATGACTGTTTTCATGATATCTCATGAAATAACATCAGCTATTTTTTGTTTATTATTTCATAAAAAGAATTACTTCACAGAAATACTGAGATTAATTTTATGAGGCACCCTATTTTTTCAATTTGTAAACTTTACTGAACAATATTGATATTAAAATTATATAAATCCAATTTTATTAATCTACTAAAGTGTGGAGATCACCTCTCTTATTTGTGTAAAAAATTCTGTTAATCATTAGTAAGATTTTGCTGTGAATTTGATGATATATATTAGGTGTATGTATCAAATATGGAAAGGATCCTCCAGAGAAAGGATCTATGAACCTTCCTCTCCAAAGATTTCATAATGCTGACAAAACAGGTTTTTGGTTCTTTTATGGTTTTTTTGTTTGTTTGTTTGTTTTTCTTTTATTTTCTCCCTGGATCCTCATTTGAAATAGGTTATATCAGCGTTAGGATTACTTGATAACTTTTAGAGCCAGATTTTAAGGAGTACAAGATTCTAGAAATCTTTCCTTTTAAGAATGTGAAGGCAGAAGGACTTAAAAATTCCTGCAAAAGAAATTCTATACTTGTGTAAATAATTCTGACTGCTTGTTTGCTAAAGGAGAACCACTATAAAGTTTCATTTCTTTCACTTTGCTGTCTATTTTCATAGCTGTAACTTGTTGCTAACTCCCTTTGTGTGGCAACATCTTTTTGTGGTACTGGAAGAAAATAATTTGCTACAATTGAAAAGCATCTTAAAACACTGTACAAACTTCCAGCTTCACATAGAACTCTGTGCATTAAACAGTTACATCAGATTTTAATCTTTGTCCCTTGCCCATGACTTCTGAGGAAATTGCAATAATTCATGCCCAGTGTGCCATGCCATTCAGTGGAGTGCAGAACATCTGATAATTCTCTTTCTGTGTTCTGCATGGATATATTCTGAATAGATATTGCACTAAGATTAGTGGCCTTATTACTGCAATCCACACATGATGATTGCTGTGCTTCCTTCTTTTGTAGAGCTGTCCGCAATTTTCACAAGTCCTTTGGAAGTGCCTGAATATAGTGTAATATTCATGAGGTAAGGCAATTTTAGTTACTACATCTGTAGTATGAAAGAGAAGTTCTTTATTTGGAGAACTAAAAACCTGGTGTTCATGTTGGGAAAGATGTTTTCTCCAAAGAAGTTTGATTTCAATCTTGATATCCTAAAAACCAAACTCTCTGGGATTTTGAGGTGATTCCCAAAGTCTCACTCAACCTCTTGAGGAAATAAATATTGATTCCAAAACAGTCCATAAAAACTTGTAAGGAAAATGTGAGTGGGGTATTGCACAGATTGGAAAGCACTGAATGCAAGCACAGAATCTGGAGGACTCTAAATTTGGGTGATCATGTGAATTATTTTATTCAAAAATGTGCAGCTCCTGCTGCACTTTGTGGATCAGCATACCTTGCTGATCTGTATTATTTTGCCCTAAACCACACCAAAAGAAACAGATTCTAAAACTAGAATGCTTATAAGTAATGCACTAATGTGCAAATATCAGTTTTGCAGGCTGAAGCTCCTAGGTCTTACTTGTGATATGAGTACTTGAAAAAAGTAAGATCCTTATGATAGTATCCTCTCTTGTTTCAGATCCTAAAGATTTCTAGACAAATGATACTACATCTATAAAAATTTTGTGCTTCGCTTATGCAAATACTTTATGCATTTGTTGCATTAAAAAGGCATGGACGATACAAAGGTATTTGAAGATACCTCATATTAGGTTGATTTCACAGGTTCTAATGCAATTACTGAAGGTTTGTGTTTGACAGAACTTATGCTAATTCTTTGTGCTGTTTCTTTTTTGCCCCATGTGGCTATCACATTCAGATTTATTCAAAGCAGTTTTTTCTCCCCTTCACTTACAGTGAGTGAGTTTACAGGTTTTGCAACTTGACTTTTATAAAGACATTAACAACTGGACATATTTATTACCACCGTTGGCACTGTGTAGGAATTTTGGAAGCAAAACTTTGTGTATGCATTTCTGTCTTATATTTTTACATAGATTCCCCTTCAGTTTGGAGGGAAGAATATTCTTGTAAAGTCACAGGCTCTGCTACAATCTTTGCCTTTAAATTCTTTAAAGAAGTATTACTGAACAAACTTCAATTAGTCTACATGGATGAAAGACAAGTGACAGCTTCCAACAACGATCTAGGATATATGATAATTATGCTGTATATTTTATCCAGTAATAATAAGGCTGTATAACTCAGTAAGTATTGTAACAGGAATAAGATCAAGCCATTTCTTTCTGGCCCAAAGCAGAGCAAAAATCAAACAAATATTTACATTCTCATGTTCTTTTTCTACAAGACAAAAATTATTATTTTTTCATAAACAAGAAAAAAATGTTCTTTTTTGGCAAATATCTGGTGTCCTATATGTACTTTTGAAAACAGCTTCCAGATTACCATATAACATAAAACGTCAAGTTTATTTAAACTAGCAAAGCAGTTCATCACAGTAAGAAAGAATGCTTGTAAGGAATATTAAAAACAAGACAATTTTCAAAACAACCTTTATGAAAAGTTCATACTAAAAGCATACCAAAACACATCTGGATTCCCTGGATCCTGTTGAACTGATTGAGACAGCTCTGAGGGATCCTAAAAAGGAATGAGATTTTTTTTTTCTCCGATGTAATGGATGAGATAGAAACAAAGGAGGGAGAAGAAGCTTACAAGCCAGGAAGCATTCCTTCTTGACAGGAGTCAGGCTGTCTGAGAGCCAGCATTCAGGCTTCTATCTTAAATGCCCTGGGAATGCAAGACATGGCAAAACCTGGCATTTCCTGTGTTTTTCTGTTCTCACAGATAAGACACTCTTCAGTGAGGAATTCCATCTCCTGTATATTTCCTGCTTGGGAGATGTGATCTGAATGTCTGTACAAAAAATAAGTGCTGTAGATATCCACATGCACTGAATGCACAAGATGAACTGGAATAATTTTTTAAACTAATCTAAGATAATGTCTGGACATCTTTGTATCTGGTCTGCTAACAAAAGCTTTAGAGTCTAATGCAATGGTTTTGATTTTGTTCCCATTTGTTGTTTGTCACACTAGGTTTATGACACCCTTGGCATACACATTACCATCAGTTAAGTAAATTTTTTTCTTACACAGATGTAACATAGTTCAATCTTCATTTTCATGGTCTCATTTTTAAGGGATTATCTATCCCCGTGCTGATGCAGTTATCTGAAGACCCCTGTGTGAGGCCATTATGGATAACAAGTGTGCTTTCATCTGTTGAATCAAGTCCTTCTCAACCCATATTTAGTAGGAAAATCATAGGCAGAGATCAGAGCAACAAACTATAGCAAGTGTCATTTAGTAACAAAGCCAGAAAGAAATTTCAGCAATTAAAGCTAGAGGTGTGCAACACTAAAACCCTCACAGTAAAACTTCACTTGGTTCTTCAGCCTGCTGAAAAGCAGGGTTATAGTTCACTTGTCTTTGAGAAGAAATTAAAATATTTATCTTTATTTATTTGGATATTAATGGACATAGGGCACTGACAAAAATACCTCTTTCTATTAGAATCTTAAAATTCATACAGGTAACAGATCATGAAGTGCATTCCCTTGATGTGTAGATTTATGGTAAGGAAAACATATAAATGATATCTTACATGGCTACATGGCTAGTGGTCTTTTTCTTTTTTTTTTTTTTTTTTTTGAAAGCACCTAAGCACCTACTATATTTAATGTCTTTGACTGTTCATTGTTCTTTTAGGTTAATGTTTTTTAGAACAACCACAGTTAGACTGTTGGCATCTACACTCCAAGTTCCATGTAGCATGGGTGAACAATTTTCAGCTAGTGCTTAGGTAATTTTTTTTTTTTTACTTGCCAAATGGTCCTACTTTCATTTTAGTTAGCTATTTGGCAGAGAGATTTCATCAGCTATGAACCTACCATCATTACTTGTGTCAGTAATGAAAGGCTTGCCAGGGCTTTAATACCACTGATTCCTGTATTTTAGAATTTACTGGATGGCAGCTGTCCTAAAGGATGTTCCAGAATCTTGCAAGGGAATTATTTTGATTTACCATCTTGGCTTAGTGCAGATGATGCTTACTATGTGGGAACTGGCAGATGTATGTGAGAAGGCATAACTTGGCTTGCCAAACAGTTTAGAGCTCTTTACTGGGTAGAGATACAGGATGTCTGTGTGTGCCACCAGCCTAGAGACCAGGCTAGAAACCAGATAGTGCCCTTAGGAGCAGTCTATGTATGACACAAGTGGGTTTCATTCAGATAAACCTGTTGTTCACTTCAAAAACCTTTGATCAGTTTTCATTCCTGGCTTAAAATGGTATTACCAGAGACTTTGGAGTAGGATGGATTTATTATAAATGTTTTTGTTGTTAATTTTGTTGTTAATGGGGAGATAAACATCTCTTAGATATTGATCTGGAGATGGACAAGATTTCCAGAATGTGATGTTACCAAGTTAATTTCCAGATCCTTCAGTAGTCTTGGGCTATGAGTTTTCTCATACTAGGAGCAATTTTACCTAGAAGTCCCTTCTGGCAAAGTGCTTACAGGTAGTTAATATTTAAATACACATCCTCCAGCGTATTTAACACCTTTGGAAGGTAGTGGGCCAGAGTGTTCCATCCAGGTGTCCCTTCTTTGTGTGCAAATGCCTGGTCGTATCTGCATCACTATGAAACAATTTTGGCTGCAATGAGCCATTTTGTAACCACCTCATTATATACAGCATTTTTGTCTCAACTTCCATGAAGTTATTCCTACATATTGGATTGGGGGCTACATGGCTTGGGCAGAAGAGAGGGAAGGGTGTTATTAGCAGTGCTGCTATCAACTACCACATTCTAGTGCTTAGATCTGCACTACCATTTTGGCCAAATCTATCTGGAAATATGTTCAACTTTGGCAGATGGAAGGTGATGCATTCTCAACTCTGCTGCAGATACTCATGGTGGGAATTTCATCCTTGACCAAATATTTGTCAAAAACAGTCTGGCAAAAATGAGGATTTCTAAGCAAACAATAGGTCAAAAAGTCCCTATGATTTTGGGAATGGGAAGGCTGTTTTTTGCTTTTTACTAGAAGATGTAAAATTTATAACCAAATGCACATTTGGTTTTACAGCCATGCATTCCAATTTAATATTGCAGTCACCGAAGATTAAGTTTGAAGTTGATGAGAAATAAACACTCTTGGGTTATATGCAGACTCCTATTAAAAAAACCCATTTATTAAAATATACATTTTATTAATTCTTTAAGAGTGACCATAGGAGACAAGGAGTACCTTCCAACATTCCCTATTTATTGAATTTTTCATACAGCTGAAATAGAAAGTTTTTCCCTACTTATCAAAAGAATACAAAATTCAAATTTCTGACATGTTTCAAGAGAAGCGAACCACAGAAACAATAGTTATTTTGTATAAATTTGTTATGTTATTGCTTTAAAATGATGTGATATTCATGGAGGAGTGATTTTTATTTTGAGGTCAGGTAGAACAGCTGCTGCAAGAAAGTTTAATTTGGTTTCGCATGTAGCATTTGGTTTCATGTGTAGCATTTGGTTTTACATGTAGCATTTTTAAAGTCTTCTACACTAATAGTATGGAGTTATAAAAGTGCTTGAAAACTAAAGTTATCGCTTAGCTTGTAAACAGCTCAACTGGCAAAGTGTTTTGAAGATACCTCACTTGATATAACCATCAAGCTCAAGATTGAACTTAGGTTCCAGCCCACCATGGGTTCATGAGACATCAAATAAAGTGCAAGGTACAAAAGTTTGCTTTTAGAGGATTTAACGTATAGGTCAAGAGCTGAAGATCTGAAGTTGTTGGAGGACAGAAATAATCTGTGTCTGTGGGTTAGAAAGTATAATAGTACTCTTCTTTTCTTGGGTGTATATTAATAATTTTCCACTCAGTATCACTACTGTCAGTGTTCTGGCTGCAAATTTTCTGTCAACTTGCATAAAGAGAACCCATGGAAAAGTTCCTAAACAGCTTCTCTTCCACCAGCTGCAATAGGCATTGGGCTGAAGAATTTTTTTCCTCATAAAGATACATGGTGGTGGCTATAAAATCCTGGCAACTTTATGTGAGTTAGACCATTGCATTTAACACATGCAGCATCTGCCTTCCTTTGCCTTGGATGAGAGCTTTCAACAACTGCATTTTCTAGTTGTGTATGCCATGTACTGTTTTTTTGGAAGGGGTACTTAAAGATAGTTTGTATTTCCCAAGATGGTCTTTACCATCAGAAAACCAGCTGTCAGCATTGATCATAATTCTGGTGAGGTTTGTTATGTTGGTGGCTTTTTTTTTTAAACTCTGATAAAATGTCAATAGTGATGCATACCCTGAGTAAGCTGGCTGTATGAGTATATGCACCTATGTATCTATTTCTCTCAAGAATGCCTTGCAAGAAAAAGATTTTCTGTCATCTGTGGTTGCTCAGCAAAATTGTCAGAGGGTCGCACGAAGTTGGTTACAAATTACTCAAAAGTAAATAATATAAAGGTTGCAGAATCCAATCAGTAAATGTCAAAACCTAAGGACCAGTTTGAAATGAGATAAATAAAGTTAATTACCAACCTCATTAATTCAGGTGATTTTAGGAGGATTGTCTCCATGGCGATACAGCTTGTGAATAATTATTATGATTAATAGATTTGATGAAAATACAATGTTTTGCCTACTTTTATTGGCTACTGCAGTAGTGGTGTCACTCTGTGGTTTTAAACTGATCTGTGGGTTAACCGTCAAGCAATTAATAATTCTCTTAGGTATTTATCACTTTTATTAGATTCAAGACTTTTAAATGAAAACAAAATCTCACCAGTTTCAAGGGAAAAGAAGGTAGTACAAAACTTTTGCCATGGTGTCCATTGAGTTTTCAAAGCTCGGGTAACATTATGACAGGGAGAACAGAGAAGCACGTTGAGGAGTGGTGGGGTTGTGTTTGACATGAAATACAGCTGAATGACTGTCACATGGCTGACAATCTGATGGGTTGGTTTAGGGTTTTTCTAGTTACCTTGATATCCTCTTTATTCTTTTCATTACTCCCTGAAATCCTAGTTCTGGCAGTATCAAAAGCACTGGATGCTAACCTTGTATGCCTGTGCTTTGGGGATAAAGCTGGCTGTACTTCAGCAAGAAATCCAGTAATGATGGCCTCTCTGTGGAGACTGATGGAGTGTCTGTCTGTCATTCTGTGACCTTCTGCCTTCCCTCTGAATGACAGCCCTTTGTTCATCCTCTCTGCTAGAGTCATTCCCAAGGGAAAACCCTTGCACACTCACACCCACACTATAGTGGGCTAAAAAAGGGAAGAACAAGGACAGAGCAGTAGCCTCAAGAGTCTTGTGCCATCACTTGATTATGTGATTATGCTAGAGGGGGAAAAAAAAGGATTAAATGTGATTCTGTAGCCAAAACGATCCTTCTACTCCTCCATACCATCTGCATCATCTGAGAGCCAGGCTGTTTTGAGTTACAGAAATTTGAATTAACTATCACAGATAGTACTTGTTTTGAGCCTTCTAAATTGTGACAAAATTTCTCACTTTAGCAGGCAAAAATGATAAAAAGAAGCACAAATATCTGGCTTCCAATATGTCAAAGAAAGGGAGCAAATACTCTGCTAGGATTTCAGTTGGTTGAAATGAAAATAGTAAATTCATTGGAGTAGTCAATATTTTTTGTAGGAATTTTTTCTCACAGCCCATGTATTTGTCTCATTCAACTCTTGCTAGTAAAAGTAAACAAGATGATATGAAGTCATTTGCCCAGATGGGGATAATATTTACTTAATGTAGAGTAATCTTTTGAGTGAACTATCAGCAGTAGGTACCTGTATGCATGTGTGTTCCTCCTTTAAAAAAAGAAAAGATGGCTGCGCATTTTAACACATTTAATGTGGTCTTGGGTTTTTGGTGGTTTTTTGTTTGTTTGTTTGTTTTTGTATTGCCAGATGTTTACACTGGCTGGACTGACTGGGGCTTTTTTTTGGTGTTGGGGCTGTTGTGGTTATTTGCAGCCTTGGGGAATCCTCTCCCTCTTTCCCTCCACATTGCATTCCCCATCCCCCTCCCCCACAGGCTCAATGTCATTCATTGCATTTTTATGTATGTTTTATATATATATATATATGCATACAAAAAGATGAAGCCATGGGTCTGTGGAATGGTACTGTGAAATTTCTTCCTGTTTTTTTTTCCCCCCCTGAAAAATGCCATTAAAGTAAGTATTTTTAAAAGGTTTAATCTTTCCCTGTTCCAATCTCAGAAATTATCTTGTGGTGGAAAATATTTTGGGGTATTATCACAGGACAAGCTTTCAAACAAGAACTTTTTGCAGGTGTCCTCCTGTACTTGTGGAGTTTCATAAAGTCATGATTAGTCCAATAACAGAACACATATTTAGTTTGGTGTCATATGTTGCAGAGATTTGAATATAACAAGGAATTGTGTTTTAAACAGAATATGAGTGCCCATGACAGTAGCCAGCACAAGCCAAGTAGAGCATTAATGAATATAATTGATGGCAGTGATATAATATAATGGCAGCGGTACTGATCACTGATAAGAATTGGAAAGTAATGGCTGCTTTTCACATTACTGAATGTAAAAGGTGCTCTTAAAGCTCTGCATAGGCAATGGCAGTCCTTAAAATATCTCTGTTTAAGATGTATCTGGAAGCAGAGATATTTCTGTCCGTGTGGCAGTAACTATCAGTCCTAGACTGTATAGTCCAAGAAGGAAAAAAAAAAAACTATCAAATTTTCTGTAGGGAACTCTGAGTTAGAAAATCTGTTATCTAAAGAGAATGACTAAAGAAAAGAGACTAGTTTGACATAGGGCCCTCTATAACCCTCTATACAGTGATCTCCTAAATATAATAGTAAGTAAGAGAAATGGAGCATATAGAATATTGTTTCTAAAGTAACACCTTGAAAAGTTCCCTCTGTGATACTTGGAGTACTTTCATGAAAAGGTATCTAGTAGATAGGTAGGTAGATGCAAACTCTGGATGTCATAGGCTGTAATATACTCCAGAAGAGTGCTAAAGACTAATCAGAAGTCTGATGTATTCTAAATTATTTTATAATGTGATAAATCATCCCCAGTTTCCCTGCAGAATGCTACTATCCTAATTAGGCAATTTAATACAAGAGACTAAATTTATTCACATCTGGTTCAGCTGCTAAAAATGTAACTGAGATCTTTTGACGACTGGGAAAATATTCTGGCTGTTTACAGGAGGATCTGATTCACTTCAGTCTCTCCAAAACATAAATACTTTTTGAATATGAGAAATATCACAACCTCATTCTGTGTCTAGAAAACTTTATTCAATGTCTAAAAATTAGGTTAAGAAGTATAACTAAAAATGTGCTAATTGCCAAATGGATGCCATGTAAAAATATGAAGTGACTTTTTCTGAGGGAGAAGGTGAACTGTAGCTTTGGTTGAACACCTACTGGGTACTCAGGTGTTCAAGGATACAGCTGGAGATCATGATAACATTTCTGCTGGTCTTTAATCCTTTTCTCTTGCCACTGTCTGTGTTATGCTGTGATACAGATTAGCTACAAATCAATGTTGAGGCTGAAAATTCATGTTAGTGTGTGTACACATGGTTTAGGTACCAAGGGAACTGCACTGTTATGATGGCAGTCATTGCACCGTGGAACTGAAGCACAGTGTGGAAGACAGAGGCAAAAATGCTCTAACTCTTGACATATTTTCATCTGGGTAGAAGCAGCCAAGGAAAAAATTCAAAAGACTATTTTAACATTCATATCTCCCATCCCACACTCCTTCAGAATGTTGGGTAGAGAGCCACAGTGTTGGAAAAGTAATCTCTGCAATAGCTGAGGTATAAAACTTTGCATATAGCAAAACCTTGCAGTCCAACATTCTGATCTGTAGTGAAATAAAATATTATTTGCATTGGTACAAATATTTGGCAGTGTAAAAGATGTCTATAACACTAAAAAAAAAGATAAAAATCCAGCAAATTGAGTTCAAGATGGTATGATGATATCGGCATTTGATGTAATGAGCAAAAATAAAGTGCCTGTAGCATTAGCAATCCAGATACTGTGTAATAGAAATCCCAGAAATATAACAGTATTTAGAATTGATTTTATTATATTATTAAATAAAAATCTATTAATACATCTATATACTGATATTTATACGTATTTAACAATAATGTATTTATATTCATAATTATTTTTTATATCTAGAAGAGAATACTTTGCTTAAAATCTGTAATAAAGGAAAACATCTGAAAATGCAACAGGCAAAAAAAAAAGGTTTTGTTGAATTTAGAAACAATAAAGAAAAGTGGAAATTAATAATCTCATAATCATGCTATTTTCCACCTATTATGCTCTCCATAATGACTATGATGAGCACTTGTAATATTCCAGTGTCCAGAAGCCAGTCTGAGCAGACTGGATTTATCCATCACCATTTTGTGGTTCATTAGATTTTTATATACTGTAGTAGCCAATAAGGAAGCATTGGGAACTCTTCCAGGAGTCATATCAGTGCTTTGTTAGTCTAATGGCCACCTTTCAGCCTCATGCTTACTTGTTAAAGAAAAAAAAAAATAATCCTTATTCTCTGTGGAGTAATGAAAGAAAAAAACCTCTTATCTTTACGACGCTGTATTTTGGTTTTTTCCAATAGTATATTATCTTCTGTGTGAAACGTAAAGAAAATTGTGGCTGGCTGGAATTCTACATGTCCAGGTTATGGCCTTAAATATAATGGGCATTCACGTAATTGACATGCTGATATGAAACTATCAGAGACAAACTTACATCGAGAAATGTGAGTGGCATTATAAAAGTCACTATTCTTGATGCACAGTTAATGGCATTACAACTCACTGAGAAAACATTCACAAGTGAGATGCTCACTGTCTGTGAGCACTGTGCACACCTTCATTGGAAAGGAAATGGATGATTCCCCTTCAGCTAACTACCGTGGGGTGCATGATCCTCCCTGCTTCCCCCTTCTCTACCTCTGGGCTGCTCTGCTCTTCCTCCCCAGTTTCAATAACCTGTTATCAGGCCTTGTGCAAGAGTTTGGTGGTGTTGATCATATGGGGAGCTCCTGCAAGGCTGAGGTGCCAGCAGCACTGACAGTAGCAGGACAGCAGTATGTGCTGCTTGGACAAAATGGGACAGGAGAGGAGGAATGGTGGGAGTCATCCCCTGAGAGCTTTGGAACATTCCTTTTCTGAATTGGAAGGGACCGCAGTGGGTCATGTAGGGTCACGTAGCAGGGTCATCCCAGAGCAGAAGGCACAGCACTGCATCCAGCTGGTTCTTGAATATCTCCAGTGAGGGAGACTCCGCAACATTTCTGGGCAATTTGTTCCAGTGCTCACTCACCCTCATAGTAAAGAAGTTCTTCCTCATGTTCAGATGGAACTTCCTGTGCATCAATTTCTGCCCATTGCCTCTTGTTCCATCGCCCAGCACCACTGAGCAGGGCATGTGCCATCCTCTTGCCAGCCTCTCTTCAGACACTGATAAGCATCAGTGAGGTCTCCCTTCAGCTGTCTCTTTTTGAGGCTGAACAGGCCCAGTTCTCTCAGGCTTTCCTCATAAGAGAGATGCTCCAGTTCCGTAATCACCCTCATTGCCCTCCCTGGACCTGCTCCAGAAGCTCCATATCCCTCTTTTACTGAGGAGCCCAGAAGTGCACACAGCACTCCAGATGTGGTGTCATTATGGCTGAGCTGAGCAGGATCCCCTGACTGATCAGTCACCTGAGAGGAGCTGTACAGGTCCTAGAATGAACTCTGGCTCAGAGTCTTTTGGACTCTGAATGGGCACTCTCTCCCCCCAACTCCTAAGTATGTGACAATGTCCACTACCATTTGTTAAAAGTAATTTTGAACAGGAAATAACCATTCTGAAATCTCCTTTCCCTAGTTTTTTTTTTTCTTTCCAGTGCTTTGGAAAAAGAAAACCTGGACTAGCAATTCCCTCCATTCTAGGGAAAATTGTGAAAGAAAACCAGGCAAAAAATTTAAAGGCTTTAAATATTGAGTTCTGCTCTGAAATCCAAATATCAGAGTAAAAACTCTGGAGAACAGCAGTTTCCACCCAGTGCATCCCTAGTGTACTTTTTGCCCTTAAAATTCACCTTAATTTTGCAAGCATAATTAAATGTTATTATCTCTCTGAAAAATCTAATCTTTAAATAATCTTTGCTTAGGTTTACTGAAATTGTCAGTGACATAGTGCTGAAATACTTAAATAAGGGAGTAAGGGTTTTGCACACATGCCTCACAGTATATTCTATCAAATAGGAGAAAGATAATCATGATGATTAGTCATGTCTGGGTACAGCATTTTTCTGATAGCTAATCATGTCAGAAATATTTCACCATGACTTGAGTATAACTGTCAACTATAATTTCCATTTTGTTTCATGTATTTTGCTCTGAAACAGTGACATAACCATTTCATCTCTTTATTTGGCCAACTCTGAAGAACCCCTGTGGATACCAAGAGGTATCACAAAGTGCTTTAAATTCATCTTTGCATCCACAGAGTGAAGATCATTCTGGTGGCAGATCAAAACAGCATTGCTCTGATATTTTCTCTCACAATGGATGAAAAGTTGCTCTCTTTACTTCACTGCAGTTCACCTCTTTGACTGAGTTTCACTGGAAAAATTGTGAATAGCAACACAGAAACCCCCAAGTTTTTATAGAAATAGTTAGCATAGAGTGTAACAGCCTTCTGCTTCTTTTAATATGGGGTCTGTCTCTCACTGCCAACATACAGGCTTATAAACGTTATTCATGCATATGTGTTTTGACTATTCTGTTAGAGAATTTTTTTCTGATGATGCTCATTTTAACCTTCTGAACTTATCTTTCTAGCCAGCATAGGTATAACCTTTTGTTCCAGATGAGTTTTCACCACATCATTTGATTTTGCTGAAAGTGCCTGTAAGATTAAAGCCAAAGGTACCATTTAATTTGTCTTTAAACAAACACACATGCACACCTCAGGATTTTGTTTTACTGGTGAAGATTTCACTTTCCATTGACAGGAGGTTTTCTTACTTATTTTGCTGTTTTCTATTCAGAAGCTAACACTTAATACTGGTAGTTTAGATACTGTAATTCTGGATAATGTCTGTTTTCTTGGTGAGATGGGTCATATTTGGCAGGCCTGTGCATGGGTTAATGTTGACTGTAGAATGCAGTTGCTTACCTACCTATGCCTGTCAAACAATTAATGAATATTTAATAGTGTTTTAACGGGTGTGAAATGTTCTGTAAAACACTACATTTTCCATTCTATATGATGGGAATGATTCCCACTACATACTGTTAAAATATTGCCATCTGCATCATGCAAAGAATATACCACACTTGAAACTGGTGTCAGAATTAGTTGTGCTGTACTGCTTAACTTCCCAAACCTCAAGATGCTGCCCTTATTACTAAGCTTCCTACAGTGAGATTGATGCTCTGGAGCCTTTTAACAGCCAGGCACCTGCACTTGTGTTCCTGATGCCAGGCCAACTGAGAGCACAGGCAGAATTCAAGACCAAGTATCAACCTCTTTAATTCTCTGTGTGCAATGGCTTCAGACCATGCTGAAGATTTTCTTTGCCTTTTCTCAGCCCCCTTTTTACCACAGATTTTAGCTCTCTTTTTTGCCTCAGCTCCCACTTCTCCTGTGTTTATCATTAATGTAGTACTACCTTACAAAAAATTGAAATATAATCAAAATATTATATATATATATATATATATATATATATATATATATATATATATGTGGAGTAACAGACACTTAAGACTATTTCCTGTGCCAAGACAATGCTACTTTTCAGGAATTCACCCTACTTTTTGAGACTATGCTGCAATACTCCTGGTTGTATTCTCATTCTCTGAGCTGTGTCTTCCCAATTTTCCTAGATACGTTATTTTCTTCTGTAAGTATACAATCCTCTTTGGCAAATGATACTTATAGTACTATATGCAGACCATTATACAGCCTTGTTACAAATTTGCCAATTTTTGTTTATAATTAAAGGCATTTACATTTAACACCATTGAAAACTGAGCTCCTACAAAGCTCACATACCAGTTCACTTATAGACATAGCATCCAAATAGAATAAATCATACAAATCGCCCCACTTCTAATGTTCAGAAAAGAATTTAATGTAAAATGTAGCTCAAAAAGAATGTGAGGTGCCTCTGGTTTTCTCTCTAAATGTTTTACTTTCTTATTTTCAAAGATCATGAGCAGGCTTTTTATTTCAAAGTAAAACTTAGGAATTTAAATTTGACTATGTGCTGCATATCAAACAGCAATGTAACACTTGCTAATTTCTCACATGTTGGGAGATTTGTACAGTTTTCCGCTGCTCTTAAGTTGCAAGTATTTGCATTACAAATAATGCACTGAAAGCACACTAAGCAAGAGCTTCTCAGAACAGAGACCCTGCAAAATGCAGTTTTACAAAGGGAATTAATTGGCTTTTGTCACTACTGTGTTCTACAATATGAAGACACATTGCTAGGATTGAAAGGGTCAAGGAAGTTTTCCTTCACAGGCAAAGCATTATGTTTCTCTGACCATAGATGATGCTTTCCTTATTGATAAGATTTAATTCAGATCTTCAGGAGGTGGCAGTTTTGCTTTAATTTAACATGAGACATTTGAAATCACTTCCTAGAAAACAACCATGGTATGGCAATTACATGGATAAGTAAAAAGACAGTTGCTGCCTCTGTAATTGAACCAATATAGTAGTTGTCAGTTTTCATGCTTTTAACTGTTTTCTTTTTAGATCTGCAAAGAGGAAGCTCATGTTTTTCAAAATGTGGCCTTGAGTTATGCACATTTTGATTCAGAAATATATTAACTTGAATTGTTCCCTATGGTGTAATCTCTTTGTGCAATATACTGAAAGCAACAAGTAGTTGCTTTCTATAGATTTGATTGTTTATATTTACAAGAAATAATGCTACAAAAAAGTTTCAAACAAACAAAAGTGCAAATATTTTTACCAAGAATCTTATTCACATACAGTTACATGCTAGTTCCTTTCAAAAAGATGTCTTTTATGAGGCAGTGTTACTTTTCAGCATCAATAATTTCTTAGCTCATTTAATAGATTATGTGTTCCACTCAAAAAATATAGAGAAGTGTCCAGTTAGAGTAGCATATTATCAGACTTTTTCCTTAGGCTTCTTCAGTAGAAGAGAAATAGCATAATATCCATATTTAATAAATGATTGACCTAAATGTTTACAAGATAGAAATTTCATGCTGTGCATTCACTTATTTGTATAACCCCCTGGCCTTTTTAATCAATACATGGCATGGCCATTTGGAATCCAAGGAGATTTCTTGATTTAGATTTGCAGTCCAGCTTTTTATATTTACCACTTGTGATAATCCTGGTTTATTCAGGCACATTTAGGTAGCATTTGGCAAAGTGAGAAACTGTGGAGCACATAAGGTATCTCTCAGATGGAGTAAGTACAGTAGTTTTCTGGACCTCCTGTGGTAAATTTTCAGACTTGCTACAGAGCTGCCTTTAGCTGGTGGTGAATTGATCAGGCTGATTGAGAAAACCATGAGCTGGACCCCTCAGTTATTGCATCTTGCATCTGGCTCAAGAAAGGCTGGACAATGGGATGCTGTCTAGAGGGAAGTGGAGGTCTCACAGCCCAGTGTTGGTTCAGTGAGGCACAGAGGAGCACCCATGGCTCTGTACCAGCCACTGGCCTCGCCCTTCCTTCCTCCTGAAAAGCAAGACTTGTTCCAAATCTGATCCTTTAAGAAGACAGGGATGTGCACAAAGACTCTGGTGAGGCAGCCTTTACAGATGTCTCAGTGAGTGGAGGAGGACCAAAGTGTTTATTTTACCTCTTATATCAGCTATAAATTCAGACTTAAAGTAACACTAAGGCCTATCTGCATATTAAATTTCACACCCTTCCCAGTGCAAACAAGGAATAAAATGAGACATGTAAAACATGTTTGACCAAAGTCATCAAACCCCACCTATAACGTGAGGTTGTTCCATCCAGTTGGGAAGGGCCAAAAAAATCTATAGTAGAAAAAGAAGGGAGGTTGCAGGGCAAAAAAGCGAGATGAGGAAATGTCTGTTTTCTCAGGATCAGTAGGACTCAGGACTGTGTCTGTCTTCCTCCACTGTAGGAACACCTTTAGGTGAGCTTTGCATATCAATGGCATTGGAGTAGACCTGGGAATATTCATTTATACATATATAGCACAATAGATGACTGTTACTATACCTCCCACTACAATACATATTAACACTCTATAAAATGTAGTGTAATAGAATATAAGAAAATGAAGATAGTCTAGAAAGTAATATCACCCCTAAGGAGTTGCAGCTGGGCCAATTAGCAAAGATTAGGAACAGGCCTGACTTTACAGGCCACAGCTGTAACCAATGAGAAGAAGAGTGCTATAAAAGAGTGGGGTGGCTGGGTGAGAAGGGAACTGGAGTCAGTTGGCTGCTTTGTGAAGACGAAAGAGGCAGTGCTCTAAGGAGGTGCCCACGAGAAACATCAAGAAGGTATGGAACTTTTGTGATAGGAGACAACAGTATGGAACCCCTGCAGTAAGATGACAACAATTGGATTCTATCCCCCCTCCCCCCCCCCCCCCCCCAATTAGCACATTTATCACTAGCAATCCTGAATCTGCTTTCCTGTTTCTTCAATAAACCATTCCTTTTTATGAATCTAGAGGGTGTAAGTTCTTACTGAACTTAGCCAGACCAATGCCAGATTGGTAAAATGCATGTGCAGGTTTGGCTGGGTTTTCTTCACAGTAGCTGGTTAGGGGCTGTGTTTTGGGTTTGTTCTGGAAACACTGTTGATAGTATACAGATGTTTTTGGTTTTACTGAGCAGGGCTTGTACAGATCCAAGGCCCTTTCTGCTTCTTGTACTGTCCACCGGTAGGGGGTTGGTGTGCACAAGATGATGGGAGAGGACACATTTGGGACAGCTGACCCCAGCTGACCAAAGGGATATTCCATACCATATGGCATCATGCTCAGGCTATAAACACAGGAAAAGAAGGATGGAAGAGGGAGATGTTCAAAATGATAGTTTTTGTCCTCTCCAGTAATCATTACACAATGGGAAATGGAGAATGAATTGCTTGTTTTGCTTACATGCCCAGCTTTTGCTTGACCTGTTAAATTGCCTTTATCTCAACCCACAGGTTTTCCTACTTTCCAGGTCTCTCTCTCATCCCACTGGTGAGGGAGTAAGCAAGTGGCTGTGTGGTGCTTGCTTGCCTGCTGGGACTGAGCCACAACACCACACTGTTTGTTAATCAGCACTTGTGCAACTTCTTACTGAACTCATCCAGGCTGATAAAGTAGAATTGACCATAAATAGAAATGAAGCCAAGCCACATGCAGCCCTTCTCATGTCTGAGCACAGCTGGAATGCTCAGGGGTTTATTTTCTGGCAGAATTCAGCAGCCTTAATGCAGCAGGTCCCCTGGGTGCACTTTAGAGTGTCTGTTGTAACAGAGGGACTACTGGGCTACATAAACTGCTGTGGCCCACCCTGCACAGTGGGAAGGCTGATGTTTCCCATCAGCTAAATGTCTTTTCCCCAGGGTTTATGGCTTCAGTTATTCAGAAATTTTGATATGAAATGTGAACTGCAAAGCATTAGGAAAACTGCTTATGCCTAATCTAAAGAACATTTAATCAGTCTAATTAGACCAAAAAAACCAGTCTTTGTTTAAAAAAACAGAAAAAAGAGAAAAAAAAACCAACAATCCAGTATTTGGAGAGGAGAGGTTCAAAAACATCCTTTCTTGTAAATGAAGGAACCTGATTGACAAATATGGGTAGTGTAACCATTAAATTAAATTAGTTTAAGATTCAGAAAACAGATTCAATCATCTCAGACAGTCCACAGCCTGAAAGTACCTGTGATATTTTGTAATGAAGGGTTTGTTAAACATCTGGTGTTTCTTTTTAATATTAGTGCTCATGTTGTTATATTATGGTATCTTAGTGCTGTTCTTGACAAAATGTAGGTGGTGCAAATGGATAATAACATTGTAAGTTAGTAACAATTTAGTTGGAAGGTAGGGAAATAAATTGGCAAAGAAAAAAAGACAGCTAACATTAACTTTTCAAAATAAAAAAATGTTCAGCTTGGGTTTGAATCATGTTTGAACCTGTTCTTATACTTTTTAAAAAAACAACTATTTTCTATTCACCAGTTTTACACAAAAGAGAAAAAGATTTTCTGTGATGAAATATAGAAAATCTTCCATATTATTAATTGAATTTATAGTACATTAAAGGGAAGATGTTCTAATGAAAATCATTTATTTGCTTTGAAGCTAGTGTTCAAGCTGATACTGGAAATAGATGGCAATAAACAGGGAAAACTTATCACTTTATCACTTTATTCATGAAAGAACTAATTTATCTTAGCAATTAGTAATTTCAGGGGGTGGCTGTAACTCATATATCTTAAAGTAGTTTTATTTAAATATAAATTGGTTGGAGGAAGATAAGAGCATTTTTCTCCACACTATTATATCCCTTATTCATAGTCAATATACAAACATAGGAATTTGGTTTTTTCTTACTTTCTTTTTGAGCAGACTTTGGAATTGACACAGGGTTTTGACATAAAAATGGCTAATTTCAGCTAAAAAGAACTGTTGTGAGTTGATCCCAGCCAGCAGCTGGGCATCCACACAGCTGTTCACTTCCCCAATTCCAGCAGTGGGTGGGGAGGAAGAAGGAAGAGGAAACTCAATAAAACTCCTGGGTCAAAATACAATCAGTTAAATAAGAGCCTTACCAAGAGTTACAAGTTCTCCCTAACAAGATTGTGGTGCTGGTCCCCAGCTGGACTGTGCTCTGAAGTTTTGTGGTAGCTCTACTATCATTCCTGAATTTTTAAAACTTAAGAAGTATTGTAAGTGAAAAAACAGCTCTTGATTTTAGATATAATGACAAGGCATTTATTTTGATATTGTTTTCCATAAGGGGGCAAGAGAGAGTTTCTGTGAGGCTTGTAAGACAGCATATGAAGTGGGGGCTGGAAATGAAGTGCTGTACATTGCTTGCATGCCAAGAAATCAGCTATACATTTTCCAAATGAAACGTGAAGTTAACTGGCACTTCTGACATGAATTTTTTTTTCCTTATCGTGTACCTCATAGAATGGAGCAGCATGAACGTGCTTGAAGCAAAGTTCAGCATAAAGAACAAAGACAAACATACAGAATAAAGTCTAGAACTGTAAATCAAAACTCTTCTCTCCTTCTCATGCCCCTTAAATTCTGATACTTTAAATGCTTGCCTTTTTTTTCTACTTTTAAGATCACAGGCTAAAAAGAATATCACCCCACTGAAAACAGTTTGCCTTACCTCCAGCAAAGATCACCGTAATAAGTGACCCTCTTACTTGAGTGTTGATACAGGTCATCCTTTTCAACACAAATGCTATGAGTGGGGAATTATTTTAAGTGGAAAGGAGGGCCTGGGGTTCAAGGCTTGCCCCCAGATACAGCAATTCAAACTTGCTTTTCAACATGGTCAGAGGCAACGTTGGGCTGAGACACTTCTTAGCCCTGGATTTGCAGTACAGCAATTCTCTAGTCTCTTGTTGGGGGACAATGAAATCCCGGACTGTGACTTCTGCCTCTAGAGCTGTTCTATGTATCAGACACGTGAATAAAATGTGTGCTTGAGCCTGGCATCAAGATTCTGTGGTTTACAGCAGTTTGGTAATCAGATGATTCATGTCAGCATTTGTTTTATTTCTAAATCTCTGTTGTTTCAGTTTAATTGTAGATCTGTTGAGTTTTGATTTTAAGTTTTTCATCCAAGTCTCAGTTTCATTATAGGCTAGTTTAACATCAACAATAAAACTCCCTCTGCTGACAGGAGATGCAGGAATTTTGTGTGAAGAAGCTATGCTCTGGCCAGGCTGCACAACAACCCACCTACTCCTGTTTGGATTTAAACCATAGCTCTCATGCTGGAGTTCCTCATCCAGTGGTTTTCCAAGACAGAATGAGCTCTGTCCTCAGGAACTTATTTGGAGCCTGCAAAAAAGGCATGTGTTTCATCTTTGCCTGTGAAAATGAAGTTCTCCCTTTGCTCATTATCTGAACAAGAAGCTCTCATTTTCTTGGGCTATTATATACTACATGTGTTAAGCATAGAAATGCATTCTTACCAGCCTTTACTGGACGCATGGAGAGCAGTTTTACTTTTGCATCTTATAGAAAGCAAATGAGATTGACTAAAAGTACAGTACTGCATGCATAATTCTTAGTTTCTTTTTTATTTGTATGCCTTGTTTTGATTCTGTAGAGTGTTTTGTGCAAAAGGACTGTGGTATTAAATATTACTCAAGGTAAATACAGATTTGAGAAAATGCTTTAACATTGGAATATAGTTTATCTGAAAAGTTCCCACATAGTTTAACACTGTTTGTTTTGGTTTTTTTTAATGACTGTAGAAGCCTCCCACTCCTTATAAAATGCTCGTTACATTAATTTTGGGGTCTGTTAGACAACTGATTTCCCCCATCAAAACAAAGGAAATACTCCTGGGAACATGAGACAGTTTCTGAAAATCAGTATCTCTGAATATCAGTTGCCATGCAAACTAGTACTATCGTACTCTGACAAAATCAACAAGCAATTAACTAATTAGTGTTTGTTTCTCAATATGTATGAAGCACAAGGACAGGAAGAAAACTGGCTACAAAACATTCAAAACAGCATGTGCTATGTAATAGAAAACAAGCTTTAAAAGGTCTACTAGTCCAGAGAAAGAAAAATGCTTTAATTCATGCCATGGCTAACTCTTTCAGGTTTGTTTCTACACAGCCCTTTTCAGAGAAAAACTGACTTTATTAATTCTTCTGTCATTTGCTCTTTATACTTTTTGTCATAATGTTATTGGCATATCAGTTTTTTTCTCCATATATTTTCAGTAATTCTCCAAGATGAAGCTTCCCTTTGTTGTATATGCTTCAGGCAATAATAAAATTAAATATACTTAAATTAGATTAAATATATTAATTGAACATTATATTAAATATAATTAAATTAAATTTCTCAAATTAGATCTTTTTGGTGAGAATGGTATGCATGGAAGTTGCTTACTGTGAGAGAGCAGCTACATTTCTGTTCATTAGTAATATATTTGGTGGGAAGAAGATTCAAAATTTCCCCTACACACATAGGTGATGGATTGGCATGTCTTTTAAATTAGAGTTCTGTTGGGCATAGGCTTAGTTTTGCATGCCCAAGAGTAATTATATGTAAACACACCACCACAGTGAAATTGTGAACAGAAATGCAATGAGCATTAACAAGTAAACACTCCATGCAGTTTTAAAAAGTTTTAACCTCGTAGTGTGGAACATAGAACCATGATGGATGAACTGGATCCAATATGCTGTCATATTGAACAAAACAAAAAAACAAAAGAGAAAATACTTATGGGAAAGTATGGATGCAGTGATACATGTTTTTAACTGATACACATGAATTCTAGTTCCCTTTGAATCAACTGAAGAAAAAGAATAGTTGTGGTTCCAAGAAGCACAAATTATGTATCTGCATCTTTTGAGTTGACTGTTTCTTTATAGAATGTATCTTTTGATGACTTTTTGAATTATCATTAGTACATTAAGAAAAAACTGTAGAACTTTAAACTGAGTCTAACTTTGGATCCCATTAAAAACCATATCTTTCTCTCTGAGCCCTATTTCCTAGAAAATGTAAGAGTTACTGCTCTTTCCTACAATTCTGCAGGATGGGTAATAGCTCTGCTCTTTCATCATCTTTTTTGTAACCTGCTGTTCACAATGCCTGCCACATCATTAATCTCAACAACTTTTTGGGACCTGGATTCTGGAGCAGGTTCTCTTCTAAGGAGCCTTCCTGTGGTGAGTAAATAAGTTAAAAGATCTCAGTGTACTCCAACAGGTTTTTGACTTGGGGAGGAAAGGAAAGGTTGAAGAAAATGTTTCCTCAAAAGCAGTAACTCACATCCTTTAGTAATTTCTAATGATTGGAATGAAGAGGGAAATGGACTTGTATACAGTGAGGATATGTTTTGTGTTCTCTGCATGAATTATTAACTATAATGATACTTCTAAGAATACCTACAACGTTGCCACAATAACAATAAAAATGCCTTATTAAAGAAGCTACAAAATTGAACAGTGAAATATTTATTTGAGGATTGTTGCTCTAGCTTTCAAAGACTTGAATGTAAACCAATTCAAATATGTGAAAAATTCAACATCCTCCCAGTGGTCTTCAATAAAATTCAGGTGTGGTAGACCAAGAAATTGAAGCATGAAGATGCTGCTCACATAATCTTTATTCCATTCTGTTTGAGAAATGCTTTCTATGTCCAGAACTATTAGTCTCCCAGTCTTTGATCTACAGGGACAAAAAACACCTTTGAAAGAGTAAAATGCAATAGCCACTGCCCAAGTGGGTCTGTTCACCTTTTTCTGCCAAAAACTTTTGCTTGCCCCTCAAACCCTAAGGACTTTCACCACTGCTGGAACACCATGTGCCATTGAATAACCTTTCTCTCAGCTGCTGAGGTTATCTATTTCCATGTGGGCATGGAAATGGAGTGAGGATTGATGTGTTCTACTTGAGAAGAGGGTTTTGGTTGGTTTGTTTATTTTTACTGAGTTGTATTAGTTGGCAAAGCTGGAAACTACTGGGCAGTAATTTTCCTGAGGGTTTTGACTTCCTCTTTGATTTAACTGTCAGTGTGTATTGAAATAATATGTAGTTGTAGTGGCTAACAGCAGGACTGTGAGAAAGAACATTCACACAGCTTCTTTTCTAAAACTTGGATTCTTGTTATGTGATATCTGCATTACCCAGAAAATGCTGTGTGTCTGCACAAAATTGAACCTAAAACCAGGAAGATATTTTTTTTTTTGTCAGCCATGTACCTAAATCTTAATAAGGCACTAGATCTCTTGGGGACTTGGTGAACAAAGGTTTCTCCTGGGTACAAACACCTTTCAAGCTTTAACTTTGTTTTCAGGACTTTGGAGAAAAGGAAGAATGCAAAATATTGGTGATCTGTGTTATCTATTTTACATGAAAACAAACTGTTACTAACTTATTCCTCTAAGGAATAAAGCACTAAGGTAATGATAATAGCAATTATGGAGTCATTAAGAACATCAGAAGTGACAGCTACAGCAAAATTGTTTTGAAAGCTAACCTGTTTTTAACTAGGTAATGCTAGTACATGCTTGTCCCTATAAGCAAAGCCTGATATATGAATGTTGATTTGTGGGTATCCAAAGCCACAGATGCCGTATTTAGACTTTGTGAAATAACTCCTCTGTCAGTGCATTCTGTGTAAAATAAAGCTGCATTTCATCAGTCTTAATAACCAGCACAACTCAATTACAGCTTTTGTTCTGATTTATAGGGTGATCCTATAGCATTTGTTCTTTAGCATGAGCGTATGTAGTTTCATAGAGTTACTTGTGTGAGTGATATTGCAGCAATCAAAGCAATGAATGTGTGGCAGGTTCACTCTTCAGATAAATTGTTATTATAGATTTTTTTATAGGTTTCATTGTGGTTTGAAAATTATTGTCTTCCACTGCCTAAACAGTGGATGAGTCTTGTCAAGTGTGGGAAGAAAACTGATCTTTACACATTAATGCTCACTACAGGCAGACCTCAATGAAAATACACATCTGAGCATATTTAAATGAGTTATTGACTGACCTTTCCTTTCTTTTCTGAATCGAAACAGATAACTTCAGTAGGGAGTGTTTTTTCATGTAGTATTGTGTTGTCAAGCTTGGTTACATTTTCACCCCCATGTAAAGATGGATGCCATACTTTTAAAATGAAGAATTGAACCTCAATTATATTTAATCAATTTGGAAGAAATTGATGAATTGATTTTCCAAGACCCCCATCCATAGAATATCCTGAATTGGAAGGGATCCTAAAGATCATCGAGTCCAGCTCCTGGCCCAGGACATACAATATTGTAATAATTATATCTAAAATAGTCATAGTAACATGAAACATAAAGTGATTCCTGATATATCTTTCAGTTCTGGAGTTGTGAGCAAGTCAGACCTACGAATTCTGGGTGATTAGGCTACTAGGCTTCAATAAGTTATATAAGTTATTAGGCTTCAATTATTACCTTTCTTAAAATGAAATGAAAACAAGGTATAAAGGAAAATATTACTCAAGTTATCTGATATACATGAAAGACTGAAGGGGTTTCTGTTGCCAAAAAGATCCTTTTAATTAAGGAAATCAAATCTAATGAGAATCCAGCAATTTCAAGTATTGAATCATAATGAAATGCAGTCAAAGAGACAATTTGGCTCCTGTAGATCTAATAGTATTCAAGTTAAGAGAAAGGAAAACATCACAATCTGTGAATGCAGCAGCATTCAACAGTTTAAATAAGAACAGCCCACTGCCAGGGTAGTTAAACCTGCCTACTTTATGGGATATTTATGCATCTTCAGCTCAAGTACAAATGTGAAAACTAGAAACCAACAAAGTGAACTACTCCAGAGGTGTGTAGCCCATCTATTCACAGGACAGTAATTCCAAATTAAATAAGGTTCAGTGGCCAGAATTATACTGTGGAATTGGTCTTCCACATCTGAATGAGTGGGAAACTGGAGTATCCAAATAGAGACTTAATCCTGATAATGAAAGTGCCTGAGAGAACAAGGTAGATGTGACATTTGCAGATGAAATTTGGGCATGCAAGCGTTTAGCAGCTCCAGCATAATGACAGCCTATAACGACTTATGAAGGTCCTGTAGAGCATTAATTTATTGTCTCAACAAAAGAACTGCTGTTGATGAATTCTAGAACAAGATGTGGTTGTAAAATGCACTTTTTATAGGGACTGGAAATACTTGCTCTGATTTAATATGAAGAATGAAACCAATAGAGCTGCTGTGGTAGTCTACAGTTCAGCATTAGAGAATACACAAGCTGCCACATCCTTGATAGTTCGGGTGTGGGACAACGCCTCCTTCCCCATGCATGGATGGCAACGTGGTGGCCAAGAGCTGTCTGGAATGATGACCTAGATGTCTTGTTGGTATGCATATATGATTGTAAAGCATTCTCTTTTACTCCCTGAATAGTGGAGCCCATGGCCTCCTGAGCTGCTCTGCATGGTGGTGTGTTGTACAACAGGAACTCCCCTTGAGCACGAATGACTCCCAAGGTGCTCCTTGAGGCTGAGGGATTCCTTGCTGCAACAGAGTCTTGGTAAGTGATTAATAGTGTGCTAAACTTCTTAGAAATTTTAGCTAAGTGATAAAAAGGATAAATTGTGCATATACAATCCTTTAGTCATAAATAGCTGACCAAGTCTGGGATTAGCAGTGGACCCATCTGCACCTAGACTCCATGAAGGCATTTGGAACTCAAGGGGGTCCCTTCTGAACCTCATGACCCAACAGAAGGGTCTCAGCTTTGTCTGAGCCTGTCCTCTATGCAGGAAATAATCCAGCTTGCTGTTGAATCTTGTTCAACCACTGCCACATTTATTACTGAACTTCATTAACTCTGTTTCAAATCAGTGCATTCAGAAATCCTGATAATTAAAACTCTCTACTTATACAAATAATAAAATGACGGACTAGACAATACCCTTCAATCTGTTGCATTAATTGAGGCCACTCTTCTGAATCATAGTCCAACTCTGCTAAATATGATGTAGAGGAGAAACGACCCCATGGGCAAAAATCAGTACAGGATATTTGATATCTACCTTACCAAGAAACCAAGACATGAAAACACTTACCAGTAGCTTTGATAATACCTCATTTACCCTTTCTATTAGATCATAAGTGTTGCTCAGGAACAGAACATTCATCCTGGATTGTCATAATAACTAATTCTTTTTTCAGTTTTGTAAAATCTGTTCATTTTTATTTGCTGTTTATTTTCTTTGTGAAGAAAAGAAACATTAGGAAGTGTATCATGGAGTGAAAGTTCACAAGATGGAAAACAGCACACCAAAGTGTGCTTACCTCATAGCGATGTTTTGCTCAGTCTCTTTTTTTAAAATAAATTTTAGTACTTGTTTTTGGTGGGAGGCAGCTTTTTTATACCTTTTTGCTGAAATGTTCAGTGTTTTCATAGAGTGAGCTACCAAAACACCATTATACTTGCAATCTGGCAGTAAAAGCTCAGAGAAGAAAACACTTGGTGTAATATTTGTAATGAGAATTCTGGAAGGAGAGCAGAGAACCAACTGGCAGCAGAGGGGTAAGGAGGTCTCATGCCTTCTTAAATGGGAGCAAGAGATATTCCACACACTGGTTAGTGGGGAGCCAGTGCAACATCTTCACATCATGTGTAGAACATGAAGATATGTAGGTCTGAGTTAAAGTTATATGAGAGGCAATTTGAAGTGCAGTGCTTGTAGGCACAGTATTTCAAGGATAAAAGAGGAGGGCAGCTAGCAGGAGACTTGATATTTCACGCTCATGATTCTACATTACCAAGACAGTTTTCCTGTTAGAAAATCCTTACATATGTGGATTTATGTGTGATGTGTTCCAGTAGTAAGTTAATATTCATACTGTATCCTCTTATTGAAATGCTTTTCAAATTGCTTATAAGGACACTTCAGCAGGTAACACCTTCACCTATAGAACTACATGAGGTACAGGTTTTATATTAGCACAACAAAGATGACTCAGTCCTCTTCAGAGCAGACCTTGAATTACTACACGTCAAATATTTCCTTACAGCCAGATATCCTCTAGTCCTCAGTTTGAAGTGACTTATTTCTCAACAAAGCAATGTTTTTTTGCATTTTGGCCCTTAGGCTCTCAGCAGACATTTGTAGAATGAGGGAAAACAAATGTCTGGGTTATACAAAGTTAATAAAACCAGATGCTATTAAGAGCTCACTGTATCACTATTCCATGTAGAAACATGAGCACCAGTTTATATTGTTTCAAGAAGAAGGAAAAGGAAGGAGTTAGTGTTAGGATGAAATAGAAAAAAACCTGGACATAACATTTAGAAAATTTATTTATGAAAAAGATGATTAATTCATTCTTTGTATTAAAAACACATTGTGTAGAGATGTCTCTATTCCAAGAAGTGTTGTGAAGAAACCCATCAATCCCTCACAGGCATAGGGCTATGATGGTGATCACACACATGAGGACAGCACTTGCATAATTTGTCAAAGTAAAACTCGCTCATTAATGATCAGTAATCAAGGTCAAAGTGAGAAACCAGAGTTATGCCTTAATATTATCATCCAGGTAATTGGACATTGCCTGTTAACATGGTGAGCTCAGGCAATGGGCAATATGCTTTTCTGTTGGTGAATGTGTAGCAGGAAACATGACATGAATTTGGATGTGCCATAGCTCTACCTTTCTGCCTTCTCTTGTACCTCCTTCTTCTTCTGAATACATGTAAACTCATGCTTTAAAGACCCTCAGCATGGCAAACAGCAGGCTAGGCAAGCAATCCAGTAAAGCTGGAATAAGTGGCTGGCTTCTAGGTTGGGGGTTTTTAGTTTAACAAACACCTTTTTCCTGGTCTCGGGGATACGGATTTCTAGCACTGTTTCACTGTGTTTAGCTTTTATCCCAAGTCCAGTGAGACCTTCAACGTGAACAAATGACAATTTTTTTATTTAATCTTGAAGAAAATCTTCAGTGCAAAATTAATTACAATGGAAATTACTTATTTTTCTAAAAGCAAATTTCTAAATTTTTCTAAAAATTACAAAGTAATGAAAATGATGATGTTGCAAAGTTGTTGTATGTTCACTAAACATCAGGATGACTTTTTCTGTCTTTTTATCTGTTATCTCTGTGACTAACATGCTTGTCCAATCTAAACGTTAAATTTCAATTCCTTTTTCTGCCTGAAGGGATTAAAAACTGTGTTTCTCATTTTAGCCTAACTATACCAGGGTGTGGTCAGCTCTGAGAAAGCATTAGCTTACTCCTTCCCATTTTGAGATGTTCTCCTGGAAAGTAGACCTGGTTACAAAGACAGCTGTTTTCAACTCAGTGAAACAAGAATAAATGGAAATCAAGAGGACTCTAAATCTTTGCCTGTGGGGTAACTGCTTCACTCTCTGTATTTTGGAGCTGGCTTGAGGTAGTGTTGCCATATCTCTGCTAGAGGGTTTCTCTCTCATTTTCTCTCCTCCAGACTGAGCTCAGCCCCTGCTACTCTTGTGAGGACAGCAGTGATTGGTGACAGCTGGAGAAGGGGGTATACATAAAAATTTTTTGAACATCCAGATTTGTTGGCACTCTAATAACTAAACTGATCTTGCTCACCACATCAGTCATATATTTATTAATGCTGGGAGGCTTGGGAATACCTGAAAGAAGAGTCACTTTTGGTGAGCACATCTTACTGAGCTGTGAACTGGCAGCGTACCATATTCTGCGAGTATGGCAACAGCTCTCACCATGGTGTTTGTTATTTTCACACCATGGAGTTTGTTATTTTTTAAAAGAAGAATGTTTTTGTTGCTGTCTTTCATTTCATGAATCAAGCCTTTGAGATCTGACTCAAATTTATTACTATCTTTGGGAAAGCTAATGGCATATTGTTATGTAAATTTGAATTCTATTGCAAAAATTGTAATTAACTGCTCATTGTTACTTTTCCTATTTCAATTCCATAATTTTATATTTTACCTTAAATAATGTGCACACCATGATTTATTCTTTCTTCTCTTTTGCTTACCATGCCCTCATAGAAACACAGAAAATGTTTGTAAATACAATATTAATTTTAACATTTGAAAGGATTAAACCAGAAAAGTTTACTCTTGTATTTAAACTCTATGGTTCTGAACTCATAGAACTGCTTTCAGGACCTTCTTCAGCACAAACTCTTCCTCAACTTTAATATCTCTTTAAAACTCTATATATACTGGCTTCAAATAGACAGCATATTGATGTCCAAGGAGAAAATTCTAGGTATGGTAACCAAAGAAGTCAGACATGTTTGGTCATAATCAATTACTCTGGTGTGTGGTTCTTGGTTGTTTTAGCCATATGGAATCACAGCAGCTGTAGTTACAGAGTTGTTAATGCGCTTAAGATGTGAAGGAGCCTAAAAATTTTGCTAGAGAAAGCTGCAGCACCCTGTAAACAAGTATTTCTACTGCTGTTCAGTGATACAGGAGCAGCAATTGCAACTCCAACTGACAGACTGATGCTCTGCTCTCCTGAGGCATTCACTCTGAAGAAGCTGCTCTGCAATGGCAAACTGAGCTCATCTTTTTATATTAACTTCTCTGAATTAATTGCCTACTATGCATCTTCTCTTTGGTGCACATCTTCTTTCCAGTTAAACATTACTGTTCAAATGTCAGCCTGCCCCTTGGTTTTCAGTTGGTAGCAGCCTCATTATTCACTCAGTATCAATTATCTGTGTAAGTTTGAAGTGTTTTTTGTCTTTTAAATTTTGTGTTCCACTCGTGAGATCAGTAGCCTTTACTAGACTAGCCTTTACTACCTGACCAATCTACTTAGGCAGAGCAATGAGCAAAGGTTTCAAACTACTGCCCCTGCCTGGGACTTCAGGGTCCTAGGTGGGTGGAAGCCTTTTGTGGAAGGAGAGTCTGCATTCCTGCATATGTGTTCTTACTGTGATACAGTTTTATCAAAAATCATTCTGCAGGTAACAAGAAACAACACCCAAATACTTTCTTTGGAAGGGAGGAAGGGATGAAATTTTGATGTGATAAGCAGGCATGAAAGTGTGTTAAGATGGTGAGGCAAAACAGCAGTAATTGAGGCTGCTCTAACTCCATTTTCAGTTTTATTTTCAGAATAAAGAAATTGCTGTTAGAAGCCTGAATAGGTGAAATCTCAGTAAGGAAAAAAAAAATGAACAAGGCAAGATAAAAATTACAACGAGCGAATGTACCTGTGTATGGCTGAGAATTAAGAGAATTTTTAAACTAGTGCCAGAAGGTGAGAGAATTTTGAGCAGCTTTTTTTCCTTTTAATTATTTATCAGAAAAGAAGAAATACATAACAAGCAGACATAACTTTAGAAAACCTCTCACGTTTTGATCTGCAGGTCATAAATCATGACCCAGAAAAAGAGAAAAAGTAGTTTAATCTGCTTGAGAGAGCTCCATAACACAGAGGTATCTGCTTAATGTTTTGATAATGATGAAGGTGATGCTTGTTTACACACCTGCCCTTACAGAAGGACTTGATGGTCTTCAATCTTTACAGTAGACCTGTCTGGAGAAGCCTGAGGTTTGTACTACCACTCCCTCCACACTGCAGCTCAGGCTGAGATTTTCTTTAATTTCAAGATGTGTCAATTGAGTACAGCTAGTTAAAAAAAAAAAAAAAGTCTTTGTGTCCTATTTCTGCTCTTTCTGTCTCCTAAGACATTGAAGCATTATTATAATCAACCTGGAATGGTTGATTTA